>NW_008663192.1:0-16652 GCF_000695815.1 Acanthisitta chloris | reverse complement strand
CACTGCTAACTGCAGAAGTGAAATGTTCAGGTCATTAACTTCCTTGCAGTATTAAAGGATGTTATGGTATACTTTAAAAAGTCATGGAGTAAATCTTAAGCTAGTAGCTCCTACCACTTACTCAGAAAGTGTTACAGGAGATCAATTTAGGGCTTACCACAAAATGAAACCTGGAGGCATTGCCTGCTAATACAAAAGACTTCTGACTGTGGTAATTATTTTGAAGGTCTATCAAAATGCAATCTATCCCTAGCAGCTGTGGAGGATACATTCAGATTACACACTGAGAAAATAAGATTTCTGTCTTTGACGGTAGGAGTTCAGAGAGTACAAAATGTTGTCTTCTGTACTTGCATGGGAGTACCTAAATCTCTTGACTGCCTCAAAGTCAGTTAGTAAAAGAAAGGTAACTAACTGAAGTGCATGCTAATTTGGTTTTATTATTCTTGTGTGTCATGAGAGCTTTTTGGGGTTTTTATGTAAGTCAAATCATGTGCAGGACACACACATATGGAATAATACATGCTTTTGGAATTACTGGGCATGCAGTTTTCAGGTCTGGTAAAACAGACTGGCAGAATTTCCCTTTGCTGCTGCACAGAGTTTAATCTTGTGAAAGATGATGTATTCAAGCAGTAATCTCATTCCTACAACATACGTAATGGAAGTAGCTCTCTAGTGTAATGTGTTCAAGTGGAAGGGTGAGCAATCATTAATTAGAAACCCCAGGAGCAGCTAAGCCTGAAGAAAGCAGGTGGTTTTGATAGAGTTCTCTGAGTGTTTCTGAGATAAACTGTTGTAAAGATTTGTGTTTGCTCCTGCTTTTTGCTAAGTCTATCCTGTGTAGAAATTTTACTATAGAATTCACAGAGGAAGTTAAGTTGGGCAACCAAAGTTTATAGTGAATGCTGAACACTGAAATATGAAATCCATTGTGTATAACATTCTGATAAGGGATTTATAATTGCTGCTGGAACACAGCTATTTTGAACAGTACATTTAACTGTTTCTTGGTGACTGCTGTACAAATGTTGACCATGCTGTGAAAGTCGTTGACCTAGCAGCATTTAATTTTCAATTGAGAAAGAGTTCTCTTTCAAATTTCTAGTAATCACAAATGCAGAAATCACACATTCATTCATCTGTTTGTACTAATTTACTTTCGATGACAAAGTGTACCGATAATCTTATAGAAGTAATCTCTGCCCTTTGGTTTCCTGTGGATTGTCCTTTCATTTTGTGTTAATACTCAGTAGAGCAAGTAATTGCATTCTTGTATGTGGGAAGAGTTCTCAGTTCCCCTTTTTCAGTGCAAGGGGATGTTGCCAATGCTATCTGCTTGTCCTATTTCTGGTCTGATTACCCACGCACAAACACCGTAACACATAATGTATCAGCAAATGTGTTAAATAAGAAAGAATAGGAATGTACACCAGGGAAAAGGCACATCTGACCATGCATTAATTAGCAGTTTATTTTGAACAAAATAGTCTGTTAATATTATAATTAGAAAGATAATTAAATCTGAAGGAAAAACTAGAAGTTAGAAATCATTAAAAATTACTCTATCGGTGTACTCAGGTGTCTGATCTTATGAGTCTGTGAGTAACTAGAGTATATGCATGCCTTGCTTTATATCACAGTTTTACTATTTGCATTTCCATTCTTCAGCTTTTTTATCACATTTGGTCTTCCTTGGCAGAAGAGATACTTGAGTGAATCATAAAGTTTAGAAATGTGATTCATTGTTAAAGACAGCTCTGTTTCTATCTGTCTTGTGTAATGAAGGTTTTCTTACAAATCATGTCAGTTTAAATGAATGTCACAAACCTGTAACTTGGGTCAATGCAGATGAAAGAGAATAAAAGGGGTTGGTGACTTCTGGGTTTTGTTTTTATAAAATATTTTCTTTACTCTTTTTATAAGAGAAATGTTTGTTAGCTATTCATGCAAATGATTGGCAAGTATTTATATCTAATCCTAAGCATAGTAACATAGCATTCAATACCTGAGCAGCAAATTCATTGTTGTAGTCATGAACTTTATTTGAACAAGGCAGGTAGTCCTGAAAATTGTTTTGAATTTCTATGATGAATGAAAATCTGAAGTTGTATCACTGATACAATGTTTTTTAACAGTGGATAAGCATGGCAGAAATGTATTACAGAATTGGAGTAACTTGAGACTTCTGTCTTTTGTTCAAAACTCTCAAGAGAGGATGATATGGGTGCATCAGCAGGAGTTTGAAACTTCCTTTTGACCCTACCCAACAAGAAAAGGAAATGTAGAGAAAAGCCATATTTTACTGCAACAACATTTATATTGTTTTTATTTTCATGAGCTGTTTCTCAATTAACAAGAGTATATTGATCAGATGTCTTGATGTGTCACCTGAAATCCAGGAAGGAGAAGCACAGAGTGTTGGCAAATAAAAAATACCAACCCCTAGCTCCCACAAAAGTCAAGAACAAAAAACCAACCAAACAGCAGAACAAGAGAGTAGATGCTTAATAAACCCAAGCTACTAATATTTGATGTGGATGTGGGCTATCACTCTAACAGTGAGAGAAACCTGCTCCAGCTAGGGTGTGCAAAGAAATATTACTTTCTATTTTTAGGGCATATATTTGTTAGCACATAGATAGCTTCAGAACAGTAGTCTGCTGAGTGACATAGAATAATGAAGTTGGAAATTGTGAACAACTTAGGCAGGTATGTGTTATGTTTTATCTTAAATCTGTGTTAGTAAACTTCAGCTTCAGTGACTTCTGAAGAAACTTAGAAATACAACTCAAATCCCTTTTGAATTGTATGGAAAAACCTAGGAAAGTTACTAAAACTGCTTGTTTTGCCAGTAGCTCCTGAAAAATTAAGCATGGCTTGTTGGATTGCATCCCAACACTAGTGAAGAGGACATGTAGCAGATGAGAAACTCAAGTGCCCAACTGTAATAGCCTAATCACATCATGATGTATATGAATGGATGCACATAGTAAAAGCTATCCCAGTGACTGAAAAAAGAGATTTGCAGAATGATGCACAGCCTGCAGTCCTTGCCACCATAAATCTTCCTCAGAGTTTTGTAGGAGGAATGGGCTAAAAATTGTGAAATCTGTCAGCATATTCTGCAATAGCAAGAGGAAGGTTATTTGTAAATTTAAACAGAAGTTAAAGTAACCTGGCTGTCAGATAAAATATGTGAATAGTTGTACTTGATGTCACTTGGACTTGGCCATTATTAAAGATCTGAGTTCTTGCTATTCTTCATCCATAGGGTGTATGTAGGGTTATTTGAAATACAGGGGAATGGGATGAAGCTTCCCAGGATGGCCATGAGCCAGTGTCTGTTCTGCTGTGTCCCGCAGAGAAAGAAATATTCTTAGGCAACATGGTTATTATTAGAAGAGTATGCTGAAATAATTCTTGCTTTCTAGCACTGAAAAAGATTATTTTTGTTAAAAATACTTATCAATTTAAAAAAATGGTATCACGAGCATGTTGTAAAAGAAAGGACATAGAGCACCTTCATTTATAAAGTAATATTTAGGTATAAGGGTCACTGAATCTCACATCTCAGTGAAATCTCAGTGAAGTATGCTAATGATGGTAACACTGAAAAGGTCTTTATATAAACCTACACATAATATGACTTGTTAAAATACAGTCTCAGTGTTTTGTTATGCCAACAAGAAATATATATAGCCTGTAGTCCCCTGTTGGGACTTGGTGGAAACAATGCTATCCCAAAAAGTTTTAATTACATCAAAGTCCCTTGTCTAGAAAATTTAGACTGCCATTTATTTCACACCTTTCTTCTGGGAGATAATAGTTGTTAAATACCAAAGCAATTTTGTAAGTGAATGGCTTCCATGTTAAATTTGATTTTTCTTTTAGCTGTACTCCTGTTTTATGTTTTCACTTAATAATTACTTGGGTTTAAATCAGTAAAAGTGGAGCCATGCTCTTTACACTTACTGCTAATGTCTGTAATAAATATAATGTAGTTGTATAGGCAAAATAATTAGCCTGGCATGGCTTTATAGTAGTTGAAAACACTTCTCTGTATAGAGAGTTAATCATAGATCTCAGCGACTTTTAGGGAGTATAATTAAAGAACCATAAGTTTGATCAGAGAGTCAAGGGATGAGTTTGCCCAGACTAGGTTGTGAGTGGAAAAAGTAACCACTAACAGTAAGATCATTTCAGATGTCAAGGCAGTTTGCTAGCCAGAAGAGTGCATTAGTGAAATGTATACAGTTGTCAAAGTCCCCTCTTGAAGTAATGGAAAAATACTCACTCTTCAACAGTCATGAGGGGTATAAACCTTTCAAACTGATACTTCAATCTGTAGAATAACAATAGGAAAATGTAATAAAGAGTGAATCATCCAAGTCTTGTCAACTAGAACCAACATGAATAGTTATGGACAGGCACTGTGAAAATTAAGATTCAAGAACTGATTTAGTATGCCAAGCTGTCCTCTAATTTGTGTTGTTATTAAGGTGAAATATTTAGGTCTCAAGAACTAAGAGTTTTCCTGCTTTGATTGCTACAGGACAAGTGACAGTTAATCTGGAATAAAACCAAAGTGCTAATCCTCAAGGGAGCTTTTCACCTGGGTCTGCTTGATGTAAATTAGATGTACTAACATGAGTCTGAAAAAAATTTATGACAGAGTGGATATCTGCACACAGAGTAATGCTTACTAACTAGGAAAGATGGGGGAATGAATACTGGCTTTAGAAAAAGTCAATTTAGCTAGAAAGAAAGAATGTTCTTCAATGAACAACATTTATGTCCTATCAAAGGACTAGAAGGAGTGGCAGTGTGTAAAATAGGTATTAAATTTTTGAAGAATGTTATTAAAAATTATTGGCTCATCAGTGGGCCATCTTTTAGCCCTTGACTAGGTATAGTTTTAATTGTTAAAAATGGTGGCCTGTATCTCCCTGAGAATGCAGTGAAGATAATGCAGTTAGTTTTGCTGGTGTGTGCACATGCCAAGGTGCAGACACCTCAAGAGAGAGGATTTAGATTTGACCTCTATAAATTTCCATGTGGTAGAACTAGACTGAACTATGTTTTTACCTTAGAGAAGATGATGAGAGCTCTTAGCAGAGAAGAGTATCTCACAAGAATCCAAAACAGTAGCCTAGGCTTCTGTTGGGAGATGCTGGTTTGACTTTGTGTTTTTCCAAAGTGTTTGTGTGGTCTTAGAAATAGGTACAGAAACTAAGGTACAGTTAACAGATGCTTAAAGTAGTTGTGGTATGGATTTTCAATTTTTAGATATTTGATTTTGTTTATTGAATCACTGTAATCGTATCTGGGGGGAAAAAAAGGTTTCCTCATGTAAACTACACCAATAATAATAGGATTTGACAGAATAATTGTATTAGACAATGCACAGCTGGTTGGTCCCCCAATAAGCACAACTTAATGCAGTACTGAGCCTATTACAAACAGTGCTGGCAGCCCTGCTCCAAAGGGCAGTCAAGGATCAGGGAAGTTGTTTGCTTAGCATCTCTGGAAAAACACACACATCCTTCCTTTAACAGTGTCTTACCACAGACATGGCAAAAGGAATTCCCTTGGGACCTTCGGATATGTTTTGGTAGGCATGGGCTTGAAATGAACCATGTGGGTCATCAAGTCCAGCTTCCTACAGTCATCATGAGGTTAAAATTTAGTTTAGAAATGCCATACAAGAAAGGCTTTCTCAGAAATCATAGATCAGTAGACTGTAATGACTACTTTGCAGCAATCTAAATAAAAATAATTAAACAATAAAATTTCCTCAACTATTCTTCTTCTTCCTCCAAGAGAAAATAGGCATTGAATCATAGAATATCCTGAGTTAGAAGGGACCCACAAGTTCATCGGGTCCAGATTGTAGCCCTGCACAGGACAACCTCAAGAATCACATCGTGTGCCTGAGTGCGTTGTCCAAACATTTATTGAACTCTATCAGGCTTGGTGCTATGACAGCTTCCCTGGGGAGCCTGTTCCAGTGCCCAGATACCATCTGGGTGAAGAACCTTTTTCTAATATCCAGACTAAGCCTCCCCCTAACAGAGTTTCATGCCATTCCCTCAAGTCCTGTCACTGGTCACCAGAGAGAAGAGAGGGCTTCCTGCTCCTCTATTCCCCCACCTACAGGCGGTTTTCTGGTTTATTTTGAAACTTTGTATTCAAACCCTCCTTTTCTCCAGAAATTGAACTTCATATTTTTTTTTCTATTCACATGCTAATAAAGCAATTGTCAGCCAAATTGAAGTGCTATGCTTAAATTATGGAGTGTAATATAAAAGGTTATATTCTCTCATACAGAACAATATTTGGATGCAATGTTACTGCAACAATTGGTGACCCAAATTATTTCACAGTCTTGAGCTACATCTACATCTGGCACACCTACTGTGTGCTGTCAGATGCCAAGGAGCATAAATATAATTCTATTGTGTAAACAAACATCTAGAAGTTTCCAGTCTTGTTACTGTGTAATAAGTTGCATGTTCTTTTGGGAAAAGAAATAAAGTTTGGTTTACCGAGGCTCAGGATAGAGTAATAGATAAGTAACAATGTTTTAAAAACTATACAGGAGACAATAATAGAGCATTGTTGACTTGGATGAAGGGATAGAGTACCTCCTCAGCAAATTCACTGATACAAACTGAGAGGAATGCCCAGCATCCCAGAGTTCTGTGCAGCCCTTCAGAAGGACCTCAACAGGCTGGAGAGATGAGCAGAGAAGACCGATCTGGCATTCAACAAAGGCAAAAGCAGGGTCCTGCAACTAGGGAGGAATAGCCCTGTGTATAGGCTGAAGGCCGAACTGCTGGAAAGCAGCTGTGCAGAAAAGTGCCTGGGGATTCTGGTGAACAACAAGCTGTCCATGAACCAGCAGTGTGCTCTTGTGGACAAGAAACCAGTGGTATCCTGGGCTGCATTAAGAAGTGCATTGCTAGCAGGTTGAGGGAGGTGATCCTGCCCGTCTACTCAGGCCTAGTGAGACCATGTCTGGAGTATTGTGTCCAGTTCTGGGTTGCTCAGTACAAGAGAGGCATGGGATCCTGGAGTGGGTGCAGTGGGAGCTGTTGAAGATGATCAGGGGTCTGAAGCATCTCCCTTTTAAGGAAAGGCTAAGGGAGTTGAGTCTGTTAAGTCTTGAAAGACTGAAAGGGGATCATATCAATGTCTATAAGAATCTGAAAGGAGACTATCAAGAGGATGGAGCCAGGTTCTTTTCAGTGGCGCCAAGCAGTAGGACAAGAAGCAATGGACAGAAAATCGAATACAGGAAGTTCCACCTGAGCACAAGGAGAGGGTGACTGAGCACTGAAACAGGTTGCCCAGAGAGCTTGTGGAGTCTACTTCCCTGAAGATGTTCAAAAGCCTTCTGGGGACAATCCTGTGGAACATGTTCTAGGGGACCCTGCTTGATCAGGGTGTTTGGTTCAGGAGACCTCCAGTCATCCCTTCCAGCATTAAGCATTCTCTGATTGTTAAATATTCTATTAATGAAACAGACGTATTCTTTGTAAATCCTTATGTTCCAACTGCTTCCTTTTGTGTGACCTGAAGTTTTCATAAGGAATGGTTTTTTCTTATTAAGAAGCTTTTATTCAGAACATGACTACCCTGTTCTAAGAAGTTGTATCCCTATTGGCTAATTCTCCACCCCTAGAACACATGCTTTGTTCTTTAACCCTTTTTCAAGACCAAAAATTGCTAAAGAACATCAGGCATCAAAACTGTTGTGAGTGGTTAAGTGGTATCCAGAACTCAAATATGCTTCTACATTTTGTGTCTATCCCCTTTTCTAAAATACATTCTCCTGATAAAAGTTTACAGCTTATACATAATTCAGCTACTTAAAATGGTATTGCAAGTCTGAGATATAGGCTGTGTGTGTAGGAAAAATGATAATGTGTAGAGTGGTATAACAGGTGTGGATAACATGGTGCATGATAGTTACAGTTGTCTGCAAGATTATTTGTTTTCCCTGGTAAATCCTGACAAACAGTTATTTAAACAAAATCTCAAAAAAAAAGTCAGAAGTGTCAAGTGTATTCATTCAAGATAAAACTGATGGCAAACATTAAGTTGTGTAGGTATTCTGGGCTTTCAATGTGGCTTTGTAGTAGAATATTGTAAACTTTACTAAATTGAATAGAGAGATTCATAAAAATATGCTGAATTAAACTCCATCTCTTTTTGCTTCCAGCAATTACTTGTCGCAGACAAGACGGAGGACAAGCTGACGTCAGTGAGTGCCTTAAATACTCTGGCCCATTACCATCCTTAACACAGACATGCCAGATTCCCTGCCAAGATGACTGTCAGTTTACGAACTGGTCAAAATTTTCTCCCTGTAATGGGGACTGTGGAGGAGTCAGGACAAGAAAGCGCACTCTTGTTGGTAAGTGTAACCAGCAAATAATGCATCTTTTGTTAATTATTGCTACTGTTTTGCTTAAAACCCTAGGACTTCTGAGTTTCTCTTATGACAACCATTTGTCATAGTGTCAGAAAGCAGATCCAGTATCATGCTTTATATGCTGTTGATGGAACAACACCCAGGAGAAAAAACTCCTGCCATATGTCAGAGACTCTTGATCATGGATAAGGGGCTAGAAAGAAGATGAGAGAACACAGGATCCCAAGGTTTCTACTAAATATGACTCACATAGTAGTTATATATACTTTTCTTTATTTTTTTTTAACAGACCCATCAAAAATCATCTCACCTGAACAGGATCAGATGTTAGCCACTTGCCTTTCTCTTTACACATCTGGTTTTGGCTAAAACAGGAGTTCCCATTTGAATGCTGTTTTGGTGTATTTAAAATTACTGTGGCAGCTGAGTGCTTTTCAGCCTTTTGCTATAGATCACCGTTTTCAGCCTTTAGCTTTGGTTTACCTCTTTGAACTTCTTGGCTCAAGCCTTGAATGTCAGATTTATGATTAAACCAGCCCTTTCCCTGGCTGACTGTTTGCTCTCCAAGTTCTTTCATTCGCCATTGTTCCATTGTCTACATCCAGCAGCATGGAATGCCACATGAGGCAATACATTGCTTAATTTTCTGCCTTATTTCTTGACACAAGTAATAATGCTCCTACTTTCTGTTCCATGAAATCTCTTGACATTTTAGTTAACAGAATGAAAGGTTTTCCGGTGATGTCCAAACCCTTGTCACAAATTTTACTTTGTTCCACATGATCGACACCCTTCTACTTTGAAACATATTTTCCTTCAACTACTTTTTCATATATTTTTAATTATTATTTCTTCTACATGGGATGAAGAGAAAAAGAAATGCTCTGCTTCTAAATTATAATTGAAACCTCAAGAGTGAGACTTGGCCTCTGTCACAGCACTCTTTGCCAATTAGTCGTATCGTCCGTGGCAGAGGAAAGCTAGCTAAGGGGGGTGCCCATTAGCAGCTTCAGAAAGAATGTGATGGGATCCAAACCCTATCCCTGACTCCATCCCTCTGTAAGTCAGACCAGTGGAAAATGAATAATTCATGATCTTCAAGAAGCCTCACTGTGACTGTCTAATAATTCCAATAAACTTTATGCCAGGTTTCCCTCCACAAGGAAAAAAAAAAGCAGCCCTGGCAAACAATGTTTTTGTTTTTATTTTAAAAACAAAACAAGAAGGAACAGATTCTCTTACCACATTATTAGCACTTTGTGATATTTCCACTCCATAGTTAAGTTAGCCCTTCAAACTTGCTAAGACTGTGATATGTGCTGTGGTGTAATCTCTGTAGCAATGTGCTACCCAGGCTAGCACATAAAGCATGACTTAGAATAAATTCATAATTATTTACAGTGAAAATGAGGAGAAAGAGAAGTGTCTGTTTAGTAAGAAGTTGTGCTATAAAAAGAATGACAAACTTTTCTTCAGGTACCTTTTTCCTGTTCTAAATGAAAGCAGTAGTAGTTACAAGCATTAAGGATGCTGCAAAGTTGTGTCCAGTGCCTTGCTTTGAACAGCGAGGAAAATACTACAGAATATTAATTTACACTAGTATCTAGGTAACAAGCCTTTTTAAATCTACTTTTGCAAAAACTACTACATTAATTTATATGAGCTGTCTGGTATGGGAAGGAAAACTGAGCAAACATTACCAAAGAGAAGATTAAAAATATATTTAATAGGAAGTGAAAGTTGAGTAGATGGCTATCCAGTTAAGGAAAGAATACAAGAAGAGAATTGAATAGAAACAAATTCAGAGAAGGAGCTTATTTTATTAGAGGGGAAGGATGGTATTTTTTAACAAATGTACTATAACAGATGATTAAATTAAAGAATTTTGACAATTTGAAAGAAGATACTACTGTAGCAAAGATGCATGTTACTTCTGCAATTTCTGTCCACTTGAGAAAACATGATCCAGACAGAAATCTTGTTATTGAGCGACACCCTGATGATGAAATAGGGGGAAAAGGTTATATTTATTTAATTGCTAACTTTTTCAAACTATACTCCTTAAGCATTTTTATCCAAAGTAACTATAAATTATGTCTTTTTTAAAAAAAAAAGACATTGCATTTCTGAAAATTGTAGATATCCACTACTTTAGAAATTCAAGTCAATAACCTAAATGAATAAAGATTAATGTAACTAGTTTTAGGCATATGTATGTGATTGGCAAGCACTTGTTACAGAAGTAACAAGTTTACAGTTTATCTGCCCCTTATTACAGGGGGAGATAAACTGTAACCTGATACAAACTTGCTAAAATAACTATTTCTTCTTTCCAGGAAAAAGTAAGAAAAAGGATAAATGCAGAAATTCTCAGTTGTATCCTCTGATTGAGAATCAATTTTGTCCATGTGACAAGTACAGTGCTCAGCCTGTGGGAAATTGGTCAGACTGTATTTTACCAGAGGGTAAGATGGAAGTATTGCTGGGAATGAAGGTACAAGGAGATATTAAGGAATGTGGACAAGGCTATCGTTACCAGGCCATGGCATGCTATGACCAAAACAATCGACTTGTGGAAACATCACGGTGCAACAGTCACGGTATTTAGAAACATTTTTTCTTTCACCTGATTACTTATGTGCTTTACTTAATTTAACATAATATGTATACAAGAAGAATTAGCAGATTAGTATTTGTTGCTTAGGTTGCATTTTATTCTGATATATCTTAACACATTTTTCTGACTTGTAAAATAGTAAACTTAATTGTTACTGATTGCTACACTGCAAAAGTAAGTTACTAACTAGGTGTTTTAATAGATAGAAGCATAATCTTGTTATTTTTCCTGATAATGGTACCTAGAAATTTTAGAATAAAGCCATTTAGAAGGCTCATCCTCAAAAAATCAACAGACACAGGACTATTTTGGAAAGGCTGAAATTATTTCCACGTATTCTTTAGAGAGCTTTAATCTCCTTAAATAGCCTTATCTCCACCATTTGCTCTTCAGCACCTTAACAAGTATTGACCGGAGTTCACCAGCACACAACACTTTCTCTGTGTAAATCTGTCATGTGTTCAACTAGGATGGATAAAGACTTCGTATTCTTTGTATTTACATTGTTCCAGGCAGGAACAGTGTTTCTTCCTAAAGAAGATGCATCTGTAGCATTAAGATCCAAACTGGCACTTTCTGGTTTTCAGTGAACCAGAAATGTGCTAACTGACATCACTGAGAGTTTTTGTGTGCATTTTTTTTCCTGCTTGTGGTGCAAAATTGTATCTGAGCAATTGGTATGAAAAGATGGATGCTAGTGTCATAAAAGGTCAATGTACGTTTAATTTGTATATGTATTCTACTTTCTAGTGTTAAATTAAGATAACAGAAATTTCATTTTTTACTTTGATAAATTTAAAAAAGCTAATCAAAGAAATTGGATCAAATAAGGAGATTTTAATTTACAGTATTAATTCCTGTTTACAGCTATGATAAATTAGAATCTCAATGTATCAAACTAAGCTGTTAGCATATCTTTGTTATTCAGTGGAAAAATGAGCATTCAGCTTAACTCATCAAAGTGGAGCTGGAAGGTACTTTTGTGGAGAATTTTCTCCCATGTTTATTTTTATTGAAAATCATCTTTTTCTGTAGATAACTCATACTGAAAAATAAGTTTGTTTAAATACATCTGAATGACAAAGTCTAAATACTAAATTCTCATGGAACAGAAAACCTTTTTTTTACTCTGAGAATGTCCTTTAATTCTGTTCTCAGCTATTTGCTCTGGGTTGAGGCCGGCAAAGATTTAGTTTTTTTCTTCTGTGCAGTCTAAGGAGGATATGCTATGCTTGCTTAGCCTGACCAAGACTGTTTGCCATCTTTGTAGTACCAAAAGTTGCAGCTGCCTCTAATGACCAGCCGTTGTGTGAGCACAGATCTGTCTGGGCTGTGTAGTTGTCCTGAGGGAATTAGAAAGCTCCTCAGAAAGCTGGCAGGGAACAGTCAAAAAACAGTTGTGGAATAATCTGATTTTTTCAGAAGGCACCATTATGAAATAGAGAACAGAAACTTTTTCCTATTTCTTTGCTGATGTTTTTTGAACTATATTTGACACTATGTTAGAAATTCATATTCTTAAAGCATTAAGTTCAGAGAAACATTTGAAAAGTGGAAAATTATAAAAGAACTGCAGTCTGTGGTAAACTAGAGGGACTGATGGCCCACTGCCAGTCAGTTTTCTTTGACTTGAAGAATGGGGACTGTCAGCTTTTGTGTCAACAGCCAAGGGAAGGCACATGAGGAAAGAGGCTATCTGTCTGTCCAAGAGAAAATTGTAGCTGTTGTATGTGGTAGGTAAGGTGCTGTTTGAAGTAACTTGCAAAAAAAATGTAGGATATCTTTCTTTGCATAGAAGAAGCATGGATGTAGCTGCTTTCAAACCCTAGTAGTTCATGTTGAGATGGAATTCCATTAGAAGAATCAAAGAGATATGAGGAATAAAAAAGAATAAAACCTGATATTCTCAACCATCTTATTTTACCCTGACATAACTCTTCATGATAGCAATTTCCAATCTAATAGATTTTACCAGTGAATGTTGCCTACACTCACAGTGACCACAATAAATAATAATAATCCAGTGGAAAATCTACTAACAGTGTATTATTGTTATACCTACTATAGCCAGGGCTACTGTTTACATGTTATTAACACTTGCAGGCATCCTTCCCAAAGCATAATATAGCATTGCGCTTTATTTGGTTTTTTCTTTCTGCAGTTCCATCCCATTTTTCATACTGGAAGTTTGAAGTCACTTTTAAATCTTTTTGCAAACTGGAAGTGTTTGCCAGTCATTATAGCATTTATTGTAGTTTGGGAAGCCTGAATCCTTTGTTTTTAGGTGTTGTTTTCTTTTCTCTCTAGATCAGTCCATTCAGGTGCCTGGTGCCTTGATATTCTACCACTCAACCCCACCCACTCCCCATATGTGTTTTCTAATCAGTTCTATTTGAGGGAGAGAGAATATAGTTAACTTGGTCCATGGTGTAGTGTGTGAGCAGATGACGGCTGGAATTGCTATTGAATTATTCCTGTATTCCTTGCACTTTCCTAAAATTGTTTGGCAGGATTTCAGGTGTACAGGGAATGAAGTATCTAACATGACTTTGATGGTAAGGAATTAAACTGATGCTAAGGAATATGTCACTAAAATTATGCTTTCCTTTCCAGTAGCTCTTCAGTATTGATAGGTGTTGTATATACACATGGTATAGGCTTACCTAAAGCTTACCTAATTTATTGTCTGCCTTCAGCATTTTTACAGGTTTAGCATACTTTTGCAAATACAGTGGGGCTAGAGCAAATGATACAGATTTTTCAGAATATATTTGCTGTATTTTCTGGATATCTGCTTTGTATTCATGAGCTGCATTCTGATGGTTTGTTTTATTTTTCTCAACATGTATAAACTACTGTTTTGCCAGTTAAATCTTATTTTATATCTTCCAGTATTTATGATGCTTTTCTCGTTATTTTAATGTCCTTGTTGTATGACAGTTCTTCAGTTTGGCATCATCTCTAGATTTCAGTGTGCTGTTTGTTTGTTTTTTTCTTTAAGAACAAACATAAAAGCTATATTATGCCAAATCAACAAGGGACTTCTGTGGTATCACAATAGTACCCCACCTGCTAGCAAATAAAAGTGCTGTAGCTTCCCATCAATCTGTGTTTGGTTTTTCAAGCTGAACATGACAGGATTCATAATTCAAGCCTGCTTGAGTTGTTTTTGTAAATTTTAACAGAGTTGTTTATTTCCCCACAGAAATAGTAACTCTGGGGTTTTTTCACTAATTTTTTTACTGATCCAGAGAGTTATATGGTTTTTTTCAGACTTATCTATTTTACCTGCTATGTTATCCGCTTTATTCAGAAATTTTTTTTTACTATTAGTTCTTGTGGGTCTATTATTTCTTTTCCAAGTAGTGTAGCACATACTTGCAGTTTCTATAGGATATGATTTGGCAGATTAACTTGCACTAGGAGACAAATCAAGACCATTATTTAACAGAAGATGTTTCCTGTATGGTACCCAACATTTACTTGAACTTTTGTTATCTCCCGATGCTATGAAATCCTGAGGTGGGAAATGGAGATAATTGAACTTCTTCAGCTGTGATAACAACCTCTAAAGCTGACATAAGGGACAAACTGCACCCACACTGATGTTCTTAATATATCATGGAATATGTTATGTGATATAATAAAATGCCACAAGAAACTCAAATTGCAAGACTGTCAAAAGTTTTATGTAAATACTTCCATGTAAATCTGTGAGGCCATGAACAGGTTGGTGTTGCAAGTCATGCTGTTTTGAGTGGAAGGAATGAGAAGACAGACCTGCTCAGCAGTGCCAAAAAATCCATAAGCTGTTTGCTTTCCAAAATGTTGTGTGCTTATAGTCACAATTCAATTGTCTCACTCAGAAAACAAATGGTAAACACTTCAGGGCTATTTTTATTGCTTGACACATCTCATTTTTAAAATTTGAGAAGAGTTAACTAACAGTTTCACAGACACAGAGGAGCTCAAGGACAGGTGTGACACAAGGACACCCATAATTAGTAAGATCCTAAGAATTATGCTAAGAGGATTCTTGTGATAATTTTTGAAATTTTGGGTGTAGTCATAAAGTCCCAAGTGCAAACAAGTTTCTCAAAAAGATGGGAGTGACTGTAACAAAAAACAGGAGATCCCAAACACCTGAAAATAGACCTAAGTTTCGGCTGCAGAAAGACAAGGCAATTTGGTTTTTTCCATACTTTCTTTTTTATCTGGAGAGGTGGTGGTGGTGGGGGGTGTCAGTGTTGTATATTCCCACTATTTTGATTTTCCTTTTCAAATTTTTTTTTTTTTTGAAATTTGAGCTACATTTATTGGTGAAAAACCTTACCACCATTTGGCAGCCATTTGAAATATTCTACCAGTGGTATGTTTCAGCCATTCCAGTTCTGGGGAGTGTGGGTAGGAGCTGACAGCTGCCAGTTGTCAGCAGATGTGGTAACGTCAGCTAAAAGTGGTAACTGAGCTGTTGTTTACCTGTTTTCCTTAAGGGAAGACACATAAATTGCCCTTTCTCTGGTTCCTGCTTTTCTTCAGTACTACATAGGTAATTTTACTGGAGAAATACAAAAATGTATAGTTCACTTGATAGTCAAGTGTGAGAGGTTTTTTTCCATTAGAAAATCAGCAGTTGTTTTTCGTAGCTTTATCTCTGTCATCACTAGCACACTAGAGCTCTGTGGATAATGACATGTATCTGCCAACAATCTGTTTCAGTGCATTTGTGAAAAAAATTGAGAAAGCTTCTCTTCATTGTCCCTTTAAACTGTACATTGGAATTTTCATGACAAAAAAATCAAAGCAAGACACTGTCATGCTTATGAACTATGCTATTTGCTCTTCAATATTTAGTTTTTGTCTATCATATATCAATTATGAATCATGACCCACATAAGCTGAGTGGTGGTTGTGTTTGTGTGTGTGTAGTGAAGGCAAACATAGTAGCATGGCAGACAGATGCAGCGTTTTTATATAGGTCGTATTACCCTTCTTAATTCATGTCCTTTTACTGTTAAGACCTTAGGCACAGTCAAGCAGTCCAGGATAGTTTGTCTGCTGCCTTATTAGTGTGAGATTATTTCCCCCTTTAGCATTAATTAAATGAGATGCATTGATTTGTGCTGACTCTACAAAGCCCTTCGTGGCTACAAGGCTTATGTGGGGGATTAGAAAGGAGTATCTGTGTGTCAGTGAATACTTTTACAACAGCTGCTAGGAGTATCAATGTGGATCGAGGAATTCTGCATTTAATTGCTTATGTGTATGACAGTAAAATTTCCTATATTATAACAGAATCTATAGGGTCCAAGATGTCTGTCAGAACTTGCTTTATCCACTTTTATTAGGATTTTTCAAATCTGTTTTTTTCCCTGTCAATATTCTAACCTGAAGCAATGCAAGTTAATACAGAAAAAAATAAATCAGAGCATTAAAATTTAATTAAGACTTTCTGCTGAATGTCTGTTGCTTTATTCTAAAGTAAATATATAGTTCCCATAGGAGATACTAATCTAGTATGGTAGTAACCTTAGGTTCTCAAATTGTCATTAGGATACTTTGCTGCTTCATAGCTTGTATACTTTCTGACATTTT
>NW_008663191.1:0-2896 GCF_000695815.1 Acanthisitta chloris | reverse complement strand
CAGGACACATCCATAGGGACAGAACACCTCCCCATCCCTTCCCTTATCCCCCCCCAACTCCCACACACACACACAGGCTCAATTCCCAACAAAACTCCCATCCTTCCTCATCCTTTGGGATACACACAGGGGGGAAAAAAAAAACAAAAAAAACCCAATAAAAACAACAACTCTCCTTTACCACCCTCGGGATGCTTAAGGGGAGCATCCCCCTAACCTCATCCCTTATCCATGGCCTAATCCGAGCTGCCAAAAAATCTACTGGATCCAGTTTCTGGTAATTCCAGTGCCCTTTTCCAGCAAAATTTAACGGGAAGTTAATGTACACCGGAAACTCCAGCCCTGCCGATCACTAATGAGCTGCGGCGGGAGAAGCTCCAGCGCCGCATACAAATGTCCTTGTCCCGGGGGTGCCTAAGATTTATAGCTCTTTTGCCTTCTGGAGCTGTAAACAAGGGAGAAAAAAAAAAATAAAAAATAAATTCCACCTCTCTTCTCCTTTAATCCATGCCCTACGCACACCTGGGAAAAAAAAAAAAAAATAAACCCAAACCTGGGAGTGGCGAAACTTCGTAATTTGACTTTTTCTCGCTGGTTTGTTTTTTTTTTCTTTTTCCCAATTTTTTTTTTTTTTGTTGTTTTTTTTTTGCTCGGCAACGAATTCCTTAGTGGATTTGGGGTTGGTCCCCACGGAGGTGCCACGAGGCCTCGGGAGGATGAGGATGGGGAAGAGTTGGAGGGGATTGGGATGGGGAAAAGGGAATATTGGAGGTTTATTTTAAGAATTCCGTATTTTCTTTTCTATTTTCCTTCTATTTTTCCTTCTATTTTTAGAGCCAAGGAGGACTCGGAGGAGAAAATCTCACTCCCGCTGCCCCCGGAGGAGATTTCAGCCTCAAACCGAACTACGAAAAAGGAGAAAACCTTGAAAAAAAAAATCCGAAACGAGGCGGAAAAAAAAAAAACCAAACAACAAAAAGAGCAGTTTGAGGGAGATTTTTTTTTCCGAGCGAAGCTAAATGAGTTTGGCTGCAAATCGCCAAGATTTGGGAAGAGTTTGCTGAGTTAAAAGTGGTAATTTTTAAAAACTCGGAGCGCTGGTAGGTGAAAACTGCGATCGTGACGGGGGTTGGGGCTCAGGGAGGCCCGAAAATCTCATTTTAGAGGGGAAAAAAATGCCTAAAGTGGAGGAGAGAGGGAGGAAAAAAGGAATTAAACCTCGGCAAATTCCTATTTGGGTTTATTTAACCTGTTCTCGGGGTTTTTTTAGGGAATAAAGTTGAATTTCTGGGCAGAGTTGGTGTTGTCGGGGAATTTCGGGCAGGAATTGCCGCGAGCAGGAAAAGATTTGATCCCTCAGGGATTTTCTGGTGTGGTTTTATTCTATTTTATCCCAGTTTTTGAGCCGATTTTATTATCCTATCGATTACCTGATACCTTAAATTATCTAGTCTATATTAGCTTTATCCTTCAGCTTCTTATTTATTCCATTAGGGTTAAAATATTTTATCACCTATTAGAGATTTGATCTCAAATCTGGAGTAGAAATCTGAGACTTTTTATCTCTTATTGGTTTAGATCACATCTATATTTATATTATCTTATCTATTTAGATGACAGATGAAATATTTAGAGTTCTATTATCTATTGAAGTTAGGTAACATATATTAATCTATTTATATTCTCGATTTCTATTACGGATTATCCAGTCTATATTGCACGAAATAATTGCTGATTATCCATTCTATATTGCATATAATAATTCCGTATTATCCACTATATATTGCATGTAATAATTCCGTTTTATCCACTATATATTGCATAAAATAATTACCTATTATCCATTCTATATTGCATAGGATAAACGGTTTTATATGAGGAATAAATACATTGTACACTACATATTATATAGGCGATCTAATCTACAATATTTACTGTATTATCTATCAGATGTCATCGATAATTTAGGATCTATAAAACGCATTATCCACAATCTATTAGCCATAACAAATTCCCTGTAATATATTGTCTATAATCTATAAAATATAGTCCAGAATATCTTGTAGATTATAGAGAATATATTATGGATGTGTGTTGATGTTTCCATGTTTTCTATAGATACCCAAAGTCGATTTCATAAGGGAATCAATAAATAGGGAGATGAATATCGAAATAAATGGATAAAAATATCCATAAAAACTAGGAATTTTTCCCACTCCATCGTGACAAAAATCCCAACCTCAAACTCACCCTTATTCGCTGAGGAAAGTTGTGAATTCCTGTTTTTCACTCCTTTAGGAGCTCGGAATTCCCGGCAAAAGCCAAGGAAGGCCTCGCTCTCCTCCCTCTCTCCCTTCTCAATGCCCAGTTGGAAAAAAAAAAAAAAACCAAAAAAAAACTCCGGGAATGCTCCATCCCTTCCTGGGAATCCCTCCCGGAGATCCGAACACGCCTCCTCCCCCAAGCCCTGTGCCCGTCTCAATCCCACTCCAGGCTCATTATTTCGGGAAGAGAAGAGGGATTTAAGGAATAACAGCACGTGGAAAGCTGCCGGGAAGAGATTTGTGCAGCCACTTCCAGGATTGTGGAAAGAAAAGCTCAGGGAATGATGTCGGGAAGGGAGACGAGGAGTAACTTCTGTGTTAGTCCTAGGCTATCTCAGAGTTTTCAGCTCCATCCAAATTCATCCTGAGCTATCCCAGAATTGTTCAGCTCCATCCAAATTCATCCTGAGCTATCCCAGAGTTGTTCAGCTCCATCTGAATTCATTCCAAGCTATCCCAGAGTTGTTCAGCTCCATCCAAATTCATCCTGAGCTATCCCAGAGTTGTTCAGCTCCATCCAAATTCATCCTGAGCTATCCCAGATCTGCTCAGCTCCATCCAAATTCATCCTG
>NW_008663190.1:0-35352 GCF_000695815.1 Acanthisitta chloris | reverse complement strand
AGGGGACCAGGTGGTAAAATAGGAAGGAAGAAGCTGGATAGTGACAGAAGTGTGAAACAGTTGTTCTTTTTTTAGGGTAAGCAAAAATCTACTTTAGGAATCTGAGTCTTGACTTTTAAGCTTCAATTGCTATCCATGGCACCTCTCTTGCTTTGTTTTGAGATGCACATTTTAAGCTACATTTTGAGAATTCGTGCAAGGTTTTGTTTGGATGGTTTTGATTTTGGGGGATGAGGGGTACAAAAGTGAACACAAGGGGATAATCATCTTTAGAAAGTATTCATCTAACTCTGCAGTGTGTCCCAGGAGTTTTTAGGGACTATGACTTTTCATGTATAGTGGGTGACACATTCAGATCCTTGCAAAGCCAAAATGCTCCTGGGCTCCCCCTCCACTTTGTAACACTGAACAAATGTCACAATTATAGGGCTTTTTCAAACTAGAAACACAAAAGGCTACCTACATTAGCTTGGCATTCTGAATAAGAAGAAAAGAACACTAACTCATTATGAATGAGAATCTTCAATAACTACACACAAAAATCCAGTAAGTTTATATGCAGTGATTGTTGCCACAATGTTGAAGTGTCTATGAGTGCAATTGCATTACCCAATTAAGGCCCAAATTGTCAAATTTATTCATGCAGTGCAGGAATATAGTATTTTAAAATTATCCCAATCAGTTAGATAACACTCCTTGTCTGCACATGAAGCCGTTCAACAGTTGTAAGAAAAACATCTTTCCAGTCTTCCTTTAGATTCCAGGGTGGGTTGGATATTTTCAGCTTAAGCCTTCCTAAGGCACAGTGGACTAAATACTGAAAGCACTGTACAGATTCTGCAGTGCAGAAAATGGGAATTTAGAGGCACATGTCCCACAACTTCATCAACAGTGAAGATCTGGGTTCTTTAACCACCATCTCAAATGCAATCTTAAAATATCCCATTACAGTCATCCTGCATTAGATTCCTCTGTGGCTTCAGGTAAAGGGGAATGAGTTGTCCACAAACTGTGAATTTTAAAATGTGTAATTAATCAAGATTAATCATAAATACACAAGACTAAAGAGTCCCATTCACTTAGGAAAGAAAGGCATACTCTAGCACAGCAGCTTTTGAAAGATTTACAACCCAAGCATAGGATCGTAAGGTCTGTTGGCTACACAGTGTTTTCGCATGACTGAAAGAGATTTTCTTGCCACTAATAACACCAGTTTAAATTTTAATGGAGCTGTTCTGAAGAAAAATAATTAACATATGGTTGACTTCCCATATATTACAGAAAACAATAATAGCCACTAAATCAGTATCTTCTGTGTAATTTCAGCTGTCTTGGTCATGATGAGTTGTGTGTCTGACTCATCTCACAGACATGCATCACATAATGAGAATGAACACAAATTGTTTGCAATGTCAAGGATTAGATTTTACCTAAAACAGAGGAAATAGTACCATATTATAAGGGACTACCTAGAAAGCAGCAGCCAGCCAACCGTTGCCTCTTTGAGACACAGAAAATCCCTGACAGGTGGTTAATTGATAATACTGTATCACGAAATAATCTCTAAGCTCTTGGCTTGATTGCTAGGCTTCAAGTGAGGGCACATAATCTTGGATTCTCACAGTCCCTGAGTTTAAGGTGTCATTCTGAACACTTGTCTTACAAGGCCTACAGCCCTGCAGAGTTAAATTCTTATAAGAAATTTGAATCTGCTACAAAGGGGGCTCAAAGCATTCCCAAACTGTGGCAATGCTATAGGTGACTTCTTGGTATGCTATGTCCTACCAATTATGGCCACCAGCACAACACTAGTAGATGTCAAAGAGAAATCAGGACACTGAATGTATTCAACAGGTTCTTGTCAGGACATGATGTTTAGGGATGTTAGCTGAAAAAAAAACAAAATAGGGAAATGATTAATGGTATCAAGTATGGCAGGCAGGTTCTTATCCTAGCAGATACTCGGCAGACTGTGGGTTCAACTTAGTCACAAAAGGAGGATGTGAAGAAGCCCAATCTGATAGCAAAAATAGTCTGCAAAACACATGCCTCTACTTGGGATCATATTTATTAATACAGCAATTCAAGCAGTCTTATTCTTAGAACAAGAACTAAAATAGCCAGAACAATCCCAACTGTCGGAGTACCACCGATTAATCACGAGGTGTCCTGTGTTGCAAGAAAAACATAGAGGCATCTAAATGACCACCCATGCTTTATCTAGTTTCCATCCAGTTTCAGTGGAGTAAAACAAGGAGTTTATGGCAACTGGACTCCTGACTGAGATGGCTGGTGAAGGACCTAGAAGTGGATGGAGTAAATCCAAGCTGTTGCTGTATCACATTTCCATAGAGTGTGGAGAGAAATAGTAATGCCAAAACGCAATGCAAAACATATCTGGGCTGAATCACTCTCTCAAGCTGTCCTCTCAGCTGCATGAAGAGAACAAGCACCTAACTAACATCTGTAGAATCAAATCTGGATTTATCCCACCTCCATCTTGGCACCGCAGACTCTCTATAAATATCTAGCATGCCAAAGGATTAATCCACCCATCATTTAACTCAGATGTCCATAAAATGATTGCTGGGGTTCAGAAAATATGAGTGGCATGGTAGACAAACCTCTCCTTCCATGAATCAGCTTTTCATTGACATCATTCATCCTGTCCTCTATATTCTGAATAAAATCTGCTCTCTCTTCACCATGCAAATACCTCTTACATAATAAATACTGCAACACAATAAATCCTTCAGTGTCCCTTTTTCCTTGTAGGAAAACTGTCCCTGCATTGCTTTATGCTGAAAAGATTTTTTTCAGACCTCAGCATAGGCATTAACTGATAAGGAAAGGTATTGGCATTAAAGATCTTGGGCACTACCCATTGGACTATGAATCATTGCACGGATGAAAGCTCCTCCTAGGACTGTCCAAGTTATGAGAAGTCTAACTTAGACCTTCTTCCAAAATGAATAAAGCATGAATGGACTTACTTGTTTCTTTGCTCCACTGTTTGGTTCCTCAAAATATTTTCAGATATAATTTAATTAAGGAAAAAAAAGGGAAGCTCACCCTACTAGGGGCTTTTAGCCATAGAAACCATGTATAAAAAGAAAATAACCTTGAACTGTTTTCTTCTAGGAGTTTTGCCAGAGCCAGGAAATGTGATCCTCTCCTCATGGAAAAAGGGTGAATTTCAGAAATAAAATCCAGGCTTGGACCCATCTCTAATTTTCATTCATCCATTCTCAATTTGTCTACAGGCTGAAGGAAACTAAAAATCTGTGTGCATGTGAAGGCAACCATCCGCAAGCAAAAGGACATTATCTAAGTCCAACAAAGAAAAGGCAACAGAAGGATCTGCTCCTGTAGTAATTGCTGTCTGCTGTTACAGTGCCATTTTGAGTTGTCAAAACTTGAAACCTAAAATAACCTCCTCCATGTTTTCTTCAAGGCTTTCTTGTGTCCCATTACTCCCATTCTGAATTGTCTTAAATTCCAATTCCTCAACAGCCTTGTTACTGACTTCCAGGGAAAATGCCAGAGCGACAGATTTTCATATGTAGCTCCAAGACATTTATCCTATGTTATCCTTATCCTGTGTTGTTACCTCCTCTACTGCAAGAACATTGCTTCTCCTGGGAAGAATTTGCTTTCCTTACTTATCGACACCTTCCTCTGCATGTTAACGTGTTTCCCCTCACCCTCCTTCAGTCACATAGAGCAAAAATCCTAGAAAAGGTGAAGTGTTGTATGTGTTAATGAAAGGCTGATTAAGAATTGCCTGTTAATAGCATAGATGCCGCACCCCATGCTGCTGTGGGATTTGCTGCTAACTATCAAGCCAGAACACGTGTGTACGGGTAGCAAAAATACAATGGAGAGGCACTTGTGCACCTTGCTATTAGCCTGAAACAGATTTTCCAGCATCTGAGCAGTGACCCGTTAATAGCTTACATAATGAAAAACAGCACCAAAATGAGTCAGTGTGCTTGGCAAATTCAGATCATTAACCATGAGAAAGCGCTTCAAGTAGACCAAGGGAGAAACACATACCCCAGAGAACATTAAATAGAGAAGTCTTATTAGTAAGGAGTAAACAGGTGCAACATCCCTCTAGATTTGGCAGGATGAACCCCTTCATTTCCCACCAAACATTCCTCTCTGAAATACTAGGTCTCACCCTTCACAACGGAGACCAAGCTGGACTTTTCATATACTTTCCCAGGTATCTACTTGCCAAAAGGGAACTCTGTAAGTAATAAACAGGAAGATAAAATCCATGGCACCTACAACTGCAGACTCACCACTATGCAAACACAACAGGAGCAGACAGAGATTAAGAGCAATCCATGCACAGATCCATACTGTACATGGTGTGATAAGGAAAGACTCGGGCTCTCTGGGAGACACTCTGACAGTCTGCAAGCCAACTGGGCTTCACTAGGTGGCAGCTATGGTGCTTTTCAGTAGGAAGTTGGACCAAAAGTAAAACAGAAAAATGAGCTTTTCACTCAAATACAAAAATCCTGAAGCTATAGACAAATCATTCTAGTTAACAGTGTCACCAGAAAGAAACTGAGAAACAAAATGTAGATAAGTCTACGCCAGGGCTGTAAGTGTTCCATTTGAACAGTTTCTCCATTAGTGATGACAACTCATGGCCAATACATGCACAGGCAGTGGTAGCTGGCTATTGCAATGGTGGCCACATACCAGCTTGAAATATCCGGAGAGACACACAGACCACAGTTTTGGAAAGCGTGCTCTAAACATTTTGGCCGTTTCAACAAGATATTTCAAACATTTTTTTTAAAATTTATTTTTTACAATTGTGAAAAAATGCAAGACAAAAATGAGGGTTTCCACTGACCCAAACCAGGATTTATTACATTCTACATGAAAATGCAAATCAAAGTAGATTTCACATTAACCCAAAATTGTATTGTTTTTATAAAACATAGCTTAACAAGTTTTTTAAAAAGTTAATTGCTTGCACTGAAGTATGAAGGATCAGGACACGTGAACAGCACACTTTTTTCCTATGTGAAACAGTTTAAATCATAGGGTTTTCAAAGACAGTCTCCAGGATATACCAAAGCTGCTTGATGGAACTCACATTTCATATTTTCAGCAATCCTCCACTTCTGTTCAGGGTTCTCAGCCCTAGGTTTTATCCCAGAGATATGACATATATGTAGCACTTCCCCGTATTTCATTTTTATGAAATTGAAGTGACTCCTTTGATATAAAATATGTAATTTCTTCTCATAAAAGGCCAATACAAGGCCCATTTGACAGGACAGGATGTTGCACTACTGTTTGAGATGCCTATCTCGGCAAGCAAGTCTGACGCTACACACAATGCTCACTTGGCTTCATTTCCTTATCTATTTTATGTGCATGAACAGCTGGAGATGGACGTATAGAGGCTTTAACCTTCCGTGGCACATCTAAAAAAGTATGCAACCAAAATCTATGCAGCTGTGAATGCCAGAAAGCCATCTGTATACAAGTTAATTGCTTTTGGTTTGAATAGTTTCCATTTTTATCCTGCCATCCACATTTGCACCTATTCAGTGGTTCAATCTGGACGCAGTGGGGGAACACGAGCAATGCTCCAATCCTGCTCTTCCATCTTCCAGGCCTGCTACACTGCAAATCTTCCCTCAAAATCATTCCCTCCCTTGAGCGTTTTTTTTCCTCTATTTGTCTCAGAAACCAACCGAACAAACCTAAGCAGTGCTATTTACATCAACACTTCAGAGGAGTGAATTACCAGGCTGAGTGGATGACAGGAACAAAGCACAGGTTTATTTTCTGGTTTCCCAAGCCCACGTACTTTCCAGTGACAAACTTGAGCTGTTCAGAAGCAGCAAATTCAGCCCTGAGCAGAACAGCAGTGTCAGCCTATGAAGCACCTTTAACTGATTGCTCTGAAAAACAACCAGCTGTTCCTTTTGTTCATTAAATCTGTAGATACGCATACGTATGCATGTATAGTAAATTAACAATGCAAATAGTATACCAAAAAAACCTCTGACATCTACTTAAAATCTTGCTACTAATTACAGATGTGATTCAGACCAGTGATGTACTTCTAATTAGCAAAAATAAGCAGCCCTGTTTTCCTTGGAGGAAATGAGTAGGGCTTAACAAGGGAACATAAAACTTTTTAGTAGCACTAAACACTTTTGCTTTGTACCCTCTAAACAGTTTTCATTAGCTCTGACAGATCTTTATTAATGTCCCACTAAAAGCATCAATATTATCCAAGCTAATGAACTATTTTCTTCAAATATCTTCATCTCTAGATCTCATCCCAGAATGTAGTTTCTGTCAGAGATTGCGTGCAAAGATAGAAGTTGTTTAATAGGCACGCTTAAGCTTGCAATGTTTACTGAAACCAAAACAAGTATGTGGAAATGCTACTAAAGAAGCACACACAGCAACTTATCCATATTTACAGAAAGTGTTATTGAAAAAAAACAGAGCCATGTCATCCAAATCTGTCCCTTTATAAATATATAAAATAAGTCTTTTAAACATTGCTTGCTAACTGTAAGAACAACAACAGCCCTGCAGTAACCCATTGCAGTCTTCCAGGTGGTACAACTAAGCTGAACGATTTTTTTATTGTGGCCTTTCCCGTTTACATTACAGTTACTGGTCAGAAGTACAGTGTCACCCTGCAGACATGCATTATCAACTTTATTTTCCAGTCTAATTGAGAAATGGAGCTGTTAATGTCAAGAAACATTAAGGAGAAGCTGCTCCACTGAACCTGCTTGTGATAAAAAAGTGTTCTGCACACACCCAAAGGAGCACAGGGGATCAGTGTGGGGGAACAACCCAACTCATCAATCATCTCCTGCCCTGCCCCCTCATAGCCCCCCACTGAAGCCCTGCCACTTGCAGCACACAGGGAGCCTGGAGGCACCATGGCAGCTTGAGAAGCCCAAACAATCACTGGGAGACATGAACCCTGACCTGGGCCCACCAGGGGAGATTCAGCTTTGGGGAACAAGGAAAGTCAGCCATCACCAGAATTCCATGGAAGAGGCTATTTGGGTCATCCCACAGTGGGCAACTCCACCAAAGGAGATGGCTATCACAGGGACCAGGGGAGTCCCAGCCAGCTGCCAGAGGGCCTGGGAGGCCTGGGTGTGGATTGGGAAACCTGTGTGGAGAACCAGAATGCAGAACCAGCTACCAGATTAATAGCATGTGGAAGACCAGCTGCCAGGGGGTCTGTAGTGAGCACATATGTCTATGTCTGTGTGTCAGGGAGTTTGTTCTGGCAGGCCTAAGCAAAGGCTCTGGCAGGTGTCATATGTTCAGGTGCCAGCACCAGCAGACATGGGACATTTAGGGCCGGACGCTGGGGACAGTGACTGTCTAAATCTCCAGCTGCTGGAGCGATCCACGCTGTACATACATATACATTGTGTATATTAGGTACACATACTCCCCATTAATAGGTGTTAATCCTGAGCAGCCAGCAAGGGCAGCAAGATGTGGTCATTGCTGCTGTTCATGTTGGCATGAGTACAAAGCGTGTCTGTTGATCTGTGCAACTGGCCACACATACAATGTATATGTACATTGCACGTGTGTGTGCCTATTAGCACACTGCTCTAGGAATACAGCCCAGCCTTGCTGCTCTTTGGATCCAGGGACATGCAGCTATGGGAGCCTCATCTTGACTGGACTGCTGGATTCGGCCTGCCCATAACATTTGGAAGTTCCCAATAAAGGTGCTATCCCTCATGCACAAAATCACACATATTTGGAAATAAAGGGATGTGATAGAACTGGCAATTCTCCAACAACTGACACAGTCATGATCCTCCCACAGTGGCTGTGACATAAGACAGAAAGTCCAGACTGAAAGATTGCCATGGCAGTTTCTGAAGGATCTTTTGTCTAGAAACAGGGACGTTTTCATATTTATTTTTTTGGTCAGAAAAGGACATTAATTGTCTAGCATCTGTTTTTGCAGTCTTCTGCCACTTCCTTGTCTAAACACAACAGCACATTCTTCTGATTAGCACCAAAAAGGAAAGAAAAGGAAAAGTTTCTGGTCAGACCACTGCACCATAGCTCTGACTTGCACTTTACTTATTTTCTCATTCAATACTATGCTTCAGGATACACTAATATATAAGGAAATATGCTCTCCTATGTAAGAATACTGGACAATTTTAACATAATTTATGTCCTATTCTGCCTCCACTTCTGCCTCTTATCTGCAGTAACAGAGAACTTCAAGAGCCACAGGTCATCAGACTCTCATATTTAGGGATGACTCAAGGACAGATAATCTGGTCTGCCTCACAACAGCCTTACGCTTCACCTACTTCCACAGAGCTACTTCTAATTTGTACCAAAACAAGATCAGCATCAGGTCCCTGATTTCCAGCAACAAAATGTCCCATAGCACCAGGATGATATTATAAAGTGTCATATACCACATACACTTGAGGCAATCAAAGTCCTTTGCTAATTAAACAATAAATGACCAGAGAGAATTAAAGCTGTTGGCTTCACGCTTTACACTGTAGAAAGAAACAACATTTTTCAGAATGCAGACAGTATCCAATAGGTTTTTTTCCCCCAGGACAGGAGGGGAGATATTCCCAAACCATGGAAAACAACAGCACTGGCTGAATAAGGAGAGTCTACAAAGACATCATGAATTAGCAGAAAACTAGTTTGGAAAGATAAAATATTAAACATTTTCTGTGGGGAATAAGAACACTGGAGATTATTTACTTTGCTTTAATTACTTTGACACACTGCTAGATTAGTTTTTGTACGCTATTAGATTTCCATACTATCATTTAACAAATGCAAAGAAGTGAGTTCATGTTCTGAATATTTAAAGTTTACCCTAGTCATATTATCTTGCCCTGTGCTGAAGTTTCTGCCACTCCTTTCACAAATAAATAAGAGGTCTACAGCTTCACTTTAAAAATTATTATTACAGTGATGCAAGCAGCAACTTTAATTTCTAGTTATATGTTTATCACTTGCCTAGCATCTGTCTAGATGTGTTTTGACAAGAATACACTGCTAACATACACAATATCAAAGCAAGGATAATCATCAACTTTCACTGATGTTTTCGATCTAGATTACATTAGGTCATCTTCCACTCTCTTGGAACACTTTGATGGAAAACTGATAGTAAGCCAATTTCCAGAGGGTCATAACTTATAAAAACACAGTGCAACATTTGAGAGAAGATTCCCTGAAGGCTTTATGGAGTGTTTAATATGCTCCATAGTAATGGACCACATTACTGCACAACACTAACAAAATAGCACTTTTAGACCCTCCATTAAATAGAGCACAAAGAAACCTGCGATTTAAAAAAAAAAAAAAAGAAAATAAATCACTTGTCTCTCAGTTTTGATACTAATATGAGATTCATGAGAGCCTGTGCTGAAATAAAGAGCCTTGTGCTTAGCACTTTCCTATTCAAAACTGTTTTAAGAATGTCATTTCCAAGAAATCAAAAAATTTCCTGCCTTGAAAAGAGCTGTCTGTACCCAAAACAACTGCAAGCAATACCTTTTCAGTGTATCTAAACAAACAACAGTCTATTCAAGAAGCAAAGCTCTGTTAACAACAAGATTTTGATCTAAAATTTCCTCAAACTGATTTGCCACATTTTATTTCACATTAGGAGGTTTGGCCACAAGTACTCGTAAAAAGCTTTGTACTTCCCTGCAGCACTGACAGACCAGGGATTCTCTTGGTCTGTTTTCTGTATGTGCAGTTTCTAAGACACTCTTCTCCACAAACATGAAAATTCCCAAAATAATGAATATCATGATAATAATAAAAACTGACCAAACAGTAAATACCCACGCACTCATAAACAATTTAAATTGTAGTGTACCCACAGATGCCTGGAGGATTACTCTATGCAACATGACAACAGAGTTAATTTAAAGCCAACTGGGAGAAATTAAAAGGCTCAGGTTAATTATTGCTTTACAGCTGGGCTGGAGGCATGAAAAACAGAGCAACTGAGAAGAGTGTGGAGATAAGCAACTGTGGTTTCAGCTTGTCTCCTCCCTATTCTTCATCTGCTCTCAGGCTGGGCACCACAACAGGGCTCTTCAGTAAGCAAAGAGGCCACTTCAGAAGTCACTCTTTTCCAACAGCTCGACTCTTTGCTTCGCTTTTTGCTGCATGCCCCGTGCTCAATTCCCAACATGCCTGTCCTTCGTGGCACAAAGCAAAGAGGTGGTCTCACCAAGTAAGCTGCTGAGATCCTTTGCTGCTGCTGCTGTCAAAACATGTGACAATGTAAAACTAGGTAAAACGAGTAAAACAAGGAAGCATTACAACAGTGGCAATTTGTAAAGGAGATGTTGAGAAAGACTGTTTATTGTCAAGAGAAAGGAAAACAGCAAAGGTAGACAAAGGCTCTGGGAGATGGGCATTATGGGGTTTTTAGACAAAAATGAGAGCTTTGCAGCATTCGGTGATAGAAACATGAAACAAAATGATAAATTTACTGGCTACGGCAAAGAAAGTGGGAAAGAATGAGCCCAGAAAGACGGTAATATACACAGTTTTTAATATATCCCTATGTATTTGAGCATCAGGACTCTGAAAATAATAGTCGCAGTTAATATCTCATTACATACTACTAAAAAAGAAATTTACTGTGAATGTGCAATTATTTGTTTGAAACTGGTTTGAAACATAGGAAACAGGTATCTTACTGGACGCATATTTAGATTTTTATGTAAAAGGATCCAAAATCTTCACAGGATGCACATTTGGATACTATAAAAGGTTATACTCTCCAGCAATATTTAAGAACTCAGGAAAGGAGTAGACAGACTATTTTTTTAATAAGAGCTAGAAGACAGAGTATCCAGTACACTAAGAGCTAGAAGACAGAGTATCCAGTATACATAAATTCTTTCCAAGTAGGAAAAAAATTAACTGTAAATGTAGGGCTTCCTGTGAAGAAATCAGCTTATCAGATACTAAGATATTTCCTTGCTAAGAGAGCAGGATAACTCAGTTACCAGTTATTGATTTCTGAAAGGGCTATGATCCATCTGCTAAGATCACGGAATTGCAAGTTTGTGTGTTAACTCCTGGCTTTTTCATATTTGAGTAATAAAGTCTGTGCCAAAAAATCCATGGACTTCCAGGTTCAAGGACAGCATCAATCATTATCTTTTCTGACAAGGTATTAGTTTGCAAGAAAGCAGCCGTAAGTTTCTGAGTATCTGCAACTTCATTGCTTTGAAAACAATAGTAACTATGTTTAAGATGAAATTTAAACTCTGTTATCTTAAATTTAAATTTGCACACCTGAGTGCTGAAGTGGCTTAGTTTAGTCAGAAGACTCTCCAGATTCCTTGAATATGCACTTTAGCCAGCAGCCTCCTCACCTTTCTAGCAGAGCTGTGTGATGCTCTAGTGGAATGGTCTCCTGGTCACCACCAGGTTTGGTGGTGGAGGAAGAATTCAGTCTTTCTGTTAACAACAAATGATCCAGAGCTGGATAAGAGTTGCCAAGGAGAGCTCAGCAATTTCTAATTGTTAATCCCAACAGTAGCACTGACGCTGATTAGCCCTCAGAGGAATCTAGTTGAAGATCATATCCTCTGAGCTGAACAGAAGAAATCATCAACAGGTAAAGCTGTACTTTTGGTGAAATTAAACCTCAAGGACAGGTCTGTCTTCCCTCTCTCTTATATCATGCTGTTGTAGCTATATAGATAGATGGATATAATACACTACTTTAGATTTACATTTTATATTATTTTCATGTTTAAAAAATATTTTAAATTCCTATAGCATTAATTATAAAGTTGTACATATAGTAATCCAGAGAAACTTCAAAACCATACAGTAACATATATGCTCTACAAAGAAATCAAATGCACACAAGAGCAATGTACAATTCCCAATCAAACCGCTTCACAAAGGACATATCCTCAAAGTACATACATGTTACATTTAAAGATTTCTTTTGCACTTTTAAAACTAAAATAAATATTAAATGTTGCATTATATTATACTTGTGTCTCTGGAAAAAATTACATACAGGACGAGGCTGTGAAACTCAGGAGGTTTTCAGCCTTTAAAAAAGAACACTAAGGAGCAATTTTACTGCTTTCTATAGCTACCTAACAGAAGGGTATAGAGAAGACAGAGCCAAACTCTTCCCAAAGACACACAGCGATAACACAAAAGGCAACAAACACACTTTATCGTAGGAAGGGTCATAGAGTGACAGAAGTGTCTTCTGTACCCACAGAAGCTGGGATCTCCATCCCTGGAGATACTCAAAATTCAACCAATACTCTGAGCAACTTGATCTAGTTGGTCCTGTTTTGGACAGCAACTGGATCAAATGGCCTCCAGAGATCCATTCAAGCCTGAAATAGTTCCAATTCTATGATTCTGTGAGCAGAATAAAAGAAATTTGTCAGAAACAGGCTGTTCAAAGAGTCTAATTTTTGTGATATCCAAAAAAATTCATATAAAATTACAGCAGTTTACTGCTGCTAATATCCTTCTGCATCTAATATAATAGAAATGCATCTCTATTGCATAAATCATATATGACAGAACATTAGGTCTTCAAATAATATAGCAAACACCAGAGATCATGCTGGAAAGTCAACCTTCAGGCTGTTATTAATAGGAAGCAAAACCACAGTACGCATCCTCCCACAAATTCCATTTGATTACACGTCATAAGCATACACAGGGTCTTTGAGCCATGACAAGGGAAAGGCCCCCACCTTGCACATCTCTTCCTAGCAGTGGTGAAATAAGCAATTCAAAGAGATAAAAGACATGGTTTCACAACTTGAGACTCCCAAATGATGGCCAACACCCAAGACTGAGATGGAGCCTTTGGAGATAAAAGTTGGTGTGTTACAAATGAGCTAAAGGGCAGGACTTCATACACATAAGAAAGGAGATAAAAGAGGTTTAAAATTATTTGGACATCCGGTCCAGAAAAGAACATGAAATACACATTTGATCATAGTTTGCAGTTTCACTTCTGCTTTATTCATCTTTCAAGAAATAGACTTCACCTAGGCATCTTGGCCCTGTATGAAAAGCCAGAACACCACTGAGTCTGGCTGTGGTCCCACCTTGCCATGATGGAGGTCCATACTCAAGGCACTACTCCCCTCTTTAGATGGTAACATCAGAGACATAACTATAGCTGTTCTAAATATGGGCATTGTTAACTATTTCACTGCTGTTCAAGACAGATACTGTGGTATTTGCCATATTTCTGCTGGCAAGCCAAAAGTCCCTGCTTCCAAAACCACAAGTTTCAAACCCTCCCAGGGTGAAGGAATTTCTTCATCACAACACCTGCTTCTCCTAAGATCAAGCAAACCTAAAGTCTGGTACCCTGACCTCATCAGAATACTGCAAAATCAATTTATTCAAATGGAAAATAAATACTCACAATGAAGTATCCTAGCTGTAACTCCACATCTTATATTTATGAAACCCTGGTATCATAAAATTCTAAAATGAGACACAATTCTCAATCTGCCACATCAAAAGCATGACTGCTTTCTAAACCCTTGATGAGGAAACCAGTTTGAGTACAAGGAGCCTGGGTTAAGAGTTGCAGGGCTCTTATTTTCACTGCCACAAGTGCTGACTGAAATTATATGTGCTGAAATGAAACTAAAAGATCAAAGAAGTAAGTTTGACAGTGAAATCTGAAAGACAGCATTCCAGTCCTGTACAATACACAAAGTGGCTGGGAGAGTCGCATCTCCAACACAAACAGGCTCCAGCTTAGGAGCACGAAGGAGCAGAAACGCAGTGGATGATGCTAACTTACTGTTCCAACAACCACTGTCAGTGCCACCATTCCAGCAGCAGCAAAAGCACTTGCTAGGTCTAGAAACAAAAAGACTATTAACCCATTCTATTTCTGATAAGACATTTTTCTCTTTTAGACTTTGAAGATGCTCAGGAACTTGGCTTCTATAGCTAATGAGCAGCACTGTGTAAGCAAACAGATGGAAGAGGAAAGCATCTTTACACCCTGATTTATTACCTTAACTGAAAAACACTTTTAAGTCAGAATTGGTATGGGGCAGAGAGAAATAACAAAACCCTGAGGGGATCTATGAAAAGGAAAGATGTTGAGAAGGGTCTGAAAGCTACTTGAAATAAACTAATTAAGAACATAAAGAATGAGTGAATGAGTCTACTGAAGTTCGATGTGCCCAGACTATACTATTGGAAACAAACTGGAGAAGCCAGATATCTAAAGAAACTCTTATTTAATTGGAGTAACAGAGACATGGATAACCCCTGTGGGTAAAGTACAAGTATAAAGAGGTACTGCTCTTTCAAAAGGACTGGCAGTAGGAAGGAGGTACTGCATTGTACATCAAGAACACACACAATTTATGTAGTTTCAGACCATAAGGAAATTCAGATCTTGGGGAAACTTCCATGTAATGATTATAAAGTTAGGGATGAAAAAAGCAGGAACATTCCCATGGTGGGGATCTATTGCAAACCACCAAGCCAGGGAGATCAGGGAGAAAAGATTTTTCAAAACAGCTGCCAGAACCATCCAGAGTACAGGACTGGAATAGTGTGTATTTTAACTACTCCCACATCTGGGAGTAGTTGAGAAAGAAATACATCAGGACATTTTGTTCTGCAAAAATTCAGAATAAACTCAAGTCAGCTTTTGATATAGAAGGTAAAGAGAGCAGCTAGTAAAGGGAGGAGGGGAATAGGATAGTTCTTCTAATGTCATTGTAAAGCAAGAGTTCATAATCCTGAGGATGCAAAACCACAAAACAGCAAAGCATTTTTCAACAGCAGGCTTAAATAAATTATTCAAGTACTAACATGGGTGCTGTCTAGTTGAAGAAACACTCAGAAAACAATCGCTGTAATCACAATGGAGCAGCATATTGTGTAGGGCTCCACAGGGTTGTGTTTCAGGTCCAGGGCCATTCAATATTTATATCTATGGCTTCAACAGTGGAATAAAAGTTATATTTATGAAATTCACAGATGGTACTGAGGTCTAAGAGACTGCAAGTATCTTTGAAGGCAGGATTAGAATTCAGAATGATGTGGGCAAATTGGAGAGATTGAATGGAATTCAGGTCCAGATTGTAAACAAATTATTTTTACAGTTAATGGAGGACAAGTCAATACAGTCTTTGGTGTTTGGGGACTTTAATGAGATGCTTCATCTGACCCTCAGTAAGGCATGTACAATTGGCCAGGCTCCATCGACTAGATAAGGAATTTAGTGACACAGCTAACAGACGATGTAAATTTAGGCTGATGTAACCTGATGCTGGATTCGGTCTACAGTTTGAGGGCAGCATAGGAGTCAATAGACCATATGAGACATGGCTAGAGCATTGGTCAATACGGGCAGAGCAATTGACATCACCTACCTGGACTTATGCAAAGCATTTGACACTGTCCTGCATGACATCCTTGTCTCTAAGTTGGAGACACATGGATTTGATGGGTGGACCACTCAGTGGATAAGGACTGGCTGGATGGTCACACACAGAGAGTTGTGGTCAGTGGCTCATTATCCACATGGAGGCCAGTGACAAGTGGTGTTCCCCAGGAGTCAGTACTGGAGCCAATACTATTCAACACCTTTACTGGTGATACAGACAGTGGGACTGAGTGCACCTTCAGCAAGTTTGCTGTTGACACCAAGCTGTGTGGGGCAGTCATGCCGGATGGAAGGGATGCCTTGACAGGCTTGAGAGGTGGGCCAATGCCAGCCTCATGAAGTTCAACAAAGCGAAGTGTAAGGTCCTACATCTAGGTCATGGCAATCCCAAATACACCTACAGCTTGGGCAGAGAAGTTGCTGAGAACAGCCATGTGGACAAGGACTTGGGAGTGACAATTGATGAAGAGGTTGCCATGCCCTGGCAGTGTGGTCAGTTGCTGAGGGTGCACTCAAACCAGCCCAGAAAGGCAACCAAATCCTGGGCTGCATCCAAATGTAGTGTGGCCAGCAGGTCGAAGGAGGCAATTCTCCCCCTCTGCTTTGTTCTCGTGAGACCCCACCTGGAGCACTGCACACAGTTCTGGTGTCCCAAACAGAAGGACATGGAACTTTGGAGCAAGTCCAGAGGATACCACGAAGCTGATAAGAGGACTGGAGCATCTCTCCCACAGCGACAGACTGAGAAAGTCAGGGCTGTTCATCCTGGTGAAAAGAAGATTGCACAGGGACCTCATAGCAACCTTCCAGTATCTGAAGGAGGCCTACAGAGAAGCTGGGCAAGGATTCTTCAGTAGGAACTGAAGTGACAGGACAAGGAGTTATGGGTATAAATTGAAAGAGGAGAAATTCAGGTTAGATGTCAGGAATAAGTTTTTCACTGTGAAGGTGATGAGACACTGGAGCAGGTTGCTCAGGGAGGCTGTGGCTGCCCCAACCCTGGCAGTGTTCAAAGTCAGGTTGGATTGGTCTAGTGGGAGGTGTCTCTGCCCATGGCAGGGGGTTGGGACTAGATGATCTTTAAGGTCCATTCCAACTCCTTTATATTCTATGATTCAATTAGTAGGAATGCATGGAAGATATCTGGATATCTTGATAATTAACTGCATAATGAATTGTATAAATGCAGGAGGAACCACTAGTTTTTCAGTTGCATTTCTGTAGGAGAGGATCTCAAGTAAAGAACACCTATCTCAAAAATGCCATTAGAGAATTATGGTATTAGTAAAGTAATCCTCTCTGAACAGAGCTGTCTTACATTCAGTTTGGGGCATCACACTCCAAGAAAGATCCAGAACAACTGTGGAGGGAGATTTTTATAAAACATAACCTGTGAGGAAACATGGACAGAGTGAAGATTGTTCAATGTAGGAAAAAAAAAAAGACACCAAGAAGGAATTCTGTAAGTTGCTATATACTAAACAGGCTGCTGAAAATAGGAGACATCCATGAAAGACAGGGTGATCAGTAATGCATTCAAACTGCAGCAAGTAAGATTTTTATTTTATAACAGTAAGAACAATGCCATCTGGAATAGAACATTTTTAAGAGCAAACCAGAGATCTGACACAATATACCTGATCCTGTCCTGGGATTCCAGGATAGCCTAGAAGACGTCTGAATGTCTTTTCCATGACTGCTCTCAGGGGTTAACAAAATTCAGAGTTACTCATCCCCAGGTCAGACGCACAATCATGTGTGCCAATAACATTCAGTAATTCCCAGGGCCAGTTCACAGAGGAACAGCTGTCAGATTGATTACTTTTCTTCCTAAGGGTTAGAACTTGTGGCAGACACGCGATGATCACCACATCTCCACACAGTATGCCTTCTCAGTGTCTGAACATAGACCTCCAGAAACATTAGTAACAGCAAATGAGATGAGTGAAGCTCCACTGAGCTCCCTTACGCCTTCTTGCAAAGGCAGAGAAGAAACAAGTACTGGTCAAAACCATACCCATGTGGCAGGTCCTTTTCTCTTACTCATCAGTAACTCTGAAGTGAGACTATAACAATTTAACAGTGAAAGGCTGGACCAAATACCTTGCTGATGCAATACACTTCCTTCACTAAAGCTACTGTGATTGAACAATCTAGCTCTCTTTATCTTAAGGCAGACATTTGTATTAATTCAGTGGTAACTGTTAACTCTTGGATATCTTTTATTAGAGGCAAGCACAGGAAAGACTGAAGTATTAAATCTATTTCAAATAATACACCAAGATAGATCACCCTTTCCCATGATTTTCATAGTTCTATATGAACTCTGTTGCAGTCAAGTGATATATGCAAGACAGGTGAGAAGTGTGAAAACCCTTACTGAATTCTCACAATAACCAGATCTTATTGACCACAAAAAGCTGTCAAAAAACAAAGTTTGTCTGAATGTTTTCACGATTACTAATATATTACAAAAAATAAATTGACACATGATTTTTTTTGTGGCATCTACCATATACTTTAATTTTTACTGTGGGTGTCCACACTATGCTTGCATGGGCAATAAAATTTTCAGAAAGGAATCCAGTCCAACTAGCCAGAGCTGCTATATATTGCAAAATACCTGCCCTGAAGTAAAACAGTAGAATAAATTCACCTATTTAATACTAGAGAATGCAAATGTCGTCATAAAAATTTTACATATTCCTAAAGCCAAGGGCAATTCTGGAACAGGAAATAACACCTTTAATAATGTTTTTAAAAGATGGCACAACGTACACAGACTGCTTCTGAGGAAAACATCCTAACAAATCTCATCTAGTCTTCATAAATTCTCTCAGATGCACTTTCAAGAATGTTTGAAAAAATAATATCAGTTAAATTTCCACACAACAGATGACCACATGCTGAAAGATCTTGCTCAGAGTGCTGAGGTAACTGAACTTGTCCTCACCCCAACTGTTTATAAAATCAGGACCTAATAATTTACTCTCTTTTTTTCTGTATGAGCAAAAACTCTAAAGGGTCTTCAGAATTTACACTTCAGATTGGCAAACAGGGTCTTCTTCATTGACCTTATTTATTTTAAATTATTCAACACACTTCAAATGCTCCAGGATATCCCTGCTAAAGTTAAGTGGCTGAAATTTACACAGCCTCATATAAAGACATCAAAATGCCTCATAAACTCTTTTCCTCCCCAGGAATGTTCTCTCCAACAGCTATATACATATCTATACATATCTCTCTACCTATATATAGTTGAGACTTTATTTTCAGTTTTCTTAGAATTAATTCAGTTCATTAACTTCTGAACACCTCACACAAGCCCCTGCAAGCCGCATTAAGTCCTTGCTTAGCCAGTTTGATGAAACACATGCACTAAGGACACAGCAGGAGGTCACTGTGTTTAAGTGAATTTCATTTCCTTATCATAATGGACCTTGGCTGTGAAACATGAAGAAACTCTCAATCAACTATCCAGTGTAGTTTCTTCTTCCTTCAACAGTCCCATATTTCCAGACAGGAGATACTGAATGATCTCAGATGAAGGTCCAGACAAAAGAACATCTTTACAAACAGGCTTGCTACCAAGTGGAGAAAGCTTTAAGCTAGGTTCAACAGGGGATTGCATCTAAATAAAGAAGCGAGGAAGCAGTGCAGATAAATTGGAAGTACATGTTGGAGTTGGCCATGAAAAAATAGTTATCAGAATCACATATCTGGCATAGCATACAAGACCAGAGTATGGTCATGGATGCAACCTTTTTGAAAACGAAAGGCAGAGACAGAAAAGAAGAGAGGGCGGTGTTTCCTGCAAAGAAAGGCTCCTTGTCTGCACAGTGTATGAAACCACCTCATCAATGAAAGCCTGACTGACCTGAAGTAGTGTTAGTAATAGGCCTGCTTTGAGCAGGAAATTTAAGTACAAACCTCCAGAGGTCCCCTACAGCTAAAATTTCTATGCAGCTATGCGGAAACTCGGTCTGTTGATTTTGCCAGCAAAATACGTGGATTTTAAGCTTTCTTCTTCTATGGTTGAGATTTTTTGTTTGGTTTTGATTGGTTAGTTGCTTGGGGTTTAGTCCTGTTTTTACCTTTGTTTCCTAACTTGTGAAACCAGGACTGAATCATAGAATTTTGGGTGTACTGCAGGTGAGTTCAGTCAATGGAGCAGAGAGAAGGAGAAACTGGACACTCTAGTCACCTGGAGATCCCTCCTTGTCCAACCCTGAGATTAGTCAGACAGAGGGAAAGGTCTGTCAGTAAGCCAGAAATGCCAGTTCTAGCCCCCCGATGGTTCCTTGCAGATTGTAAGCTTTCAGCTTACCCTTCAGACCATATTCAAAGGGCCCTTTCATACTGTTCTGCAATATTGACCAGGGTCCAGCCCTTCACAGCACTCACTAATAATTCAAAATCCCTGGTAAAAAAATGAGACACAAAGCAAACATATACAATAAAATAAATGTCTCTGTATAACCTTTCTGACTCAAAGGCTCTAACTGTCCAACTGTTTAAATTAAAACTTATACTACATTTACCACTATTACTATTAAAGCAGAACATACAAAAACAAATAAAAGAATAACTGCATAAAGAATGTGGAATCTTACATTCTTTATCAAAAACATGGATTTTATTTCTACTCACTAGTTCAAAAAAAGGTACTTATCATCCACAAATCACTAAGACTTACCATAAAGTCTCGTTTGGGGTTGAGGTTGTTTTTCAGATGTTTCTTGCTTTAATTCTCTTTATTGGCAACAATTCTTTAAAAAAAGCATCATTGGAGACATCACTTATGATTTTCTCCACTTACTGTGCTGTCATTTTATGAATTAGAGTACTAAACAGAATTTGCTTCCTTAGTCTAGCCATAATCAAGTTGGGGACGACAACAAATGGCTAATCTTATGTCCCAAGATATTATTCCATGTATTTGTTTTCAGATGTCACTTGGGACCTTCTACACACACACAAACACACACAATATCTCTTAGATTTAAGTCTCACAGAACAAAAGAAATTCTCTGAGCAATTCAAACAATAATCAGGTGGAGGTTTAACACAAATTCTGCTACAAACACACTTTTTGTTGTACATTATCAGTTCTTCTGCACTCTTTGCTTCAACACCTTTGTGCTAGTTTACATGAACTGACAATCTAGGTGCTAGAAATTAGTGAAATCTACAATAAAAAAATGAATTCTAAAGTACTCCTTGTTTTCCTTAATACAGCTGAAATCCCACAAGAGGCTGTGCTCTCTTGCCTATTCTTTGAAGTCTGCATCACAGGAATAATAATTCAAAAGAGTAAAGAACAAGGGCTCATCACCTCTAATAAACAAGTCATATGGTTACTTAGCTACCAATATGATTTATGCAAAAGTTCTGATCTATGGTTTTTTGCAATACAGGATGATCTGGATATAATTCTTTTTTTGTTGTTGTTCTCACGGTTGTCTTCAAAAAGAGCTTACTCTCATTTAAAGTATGGCACCCCAACAAGTATGTAATCTTCTGATAGTCATCACTGTTCCTTTAAGCACATGCTACTACTCCAAATCACTTTTCAGCAGTCTTTGAAAGGTTTCCCCAAATCCAAATGTTTCTGGCAATAAAATTAGCTGTCTTTGAAAATCATCTTGAAATATATTATATCCTAGGGTCTTGAATTGTAGATACATGATAAAATATACGTGAAATTTTCATGGATATTTTATTCTGAAAGTCCTTCTTAATCAAACATATGCCAAATTTCAAGTGGCTTCCTCCTCTGCTAGCTTCCTATGGGGAATTCAAAGCAGCTCTGTCCTTAATCTCCTTTCATCCACTCCTTATCTCTGTGCAACATCAGCAAACAGAAATTCCCAGTGGATGATCCACAGATCTAGAATTTCTGCTCTTGGCTTGGCTTCCCTTCTACTGTCCTCATTAAAGCCTTTTCCTGTGACACTAATATCCTCCTTGTAATCCTTCTCCCTCTTCCTCCCCGATGAGAAGTCTAGCTTAAGACCAGAATGAGTAAAATAAAGCAGGTAACGTCTTCCCCTATTTCAGCTCTCCATATCCTTCTCTAATCGCTCTGGACAATATCACTGTCTTGCTTGTCATGCAAACCACAACATGGATGACATTTTCAATTCAGATAGTGTCTCAATTCCCAATCATGTGTCAGTTCAGTGGATTCATTCTCCATAACCTCTCTATTATATAGCTTATCCTATCCATTCACACAGTTCATGTTCCTGGCCAAAAATCTTTTCAAATCCATCATTAGAGGCATCCTCTTCTCTGTACTTGACACACAAAATCTTCCCTGTGGCAAAGGTTTGTTTCCTTTGACATCCACTTTAGCCATGTTGCTCCTCTTTGCCTCTTGTGCATCCAATATATAATTTGTTCTCTTAAAGACTTTACTGTTCATCACACACCTGATGTATTTTCTCACTTTTTATGGTGATGTCAGCTTCCACTGTACTACCTAAACATTTCCAAGCAGAATCCACTACAATATGCTTTGCTGAGATGTCTCCAAAATACTTTTTTATAAAAAATGTGCTGCAAATTACTGCTTACCATTCTGGTCAATACTGTCTCACCATTCCCTTGTATCCTGCCAATCTGCCTATAGCCATCTGTTACCTCTTACCTCATAGTCCTCTGGTTGCTTTCCTGAATGGCTTACATACATCTCTCTCTTGTGCCCACACAGAGAGAGGGTCCTCATTCATTATTTGAGTTCCTAGATACTAAGGCCAGTAAATACTATTGGTAGTCTCTAAGAGTTCATATATGGAAATAAGGAAACAAGGATCACGTCCTTTGAGACACTGAGAAGCAAACAGGCGTCAAAAGGCAAGACTGCCTTTGTTGATGCTTTTTTCAAAGTCAAGCAAATAGTTTTCTTGGTCACATGAAAATAAACGCAAGCTTAAAAATCTGACAGAAAAAGGAAGGTACATAATAGCTGTAACATAGGTGCAAATTATTTTATATAATACATATACTGTACACATATACCTACATACATATATTTTTGTGGCCACAAATACATATCTAATCTCAGGAAAAGAAAACCTAATAGATATAAAGTATACTCTTGCTTTACATTTCGGCATATATCTTCTAAAGATGGCAACACATTTTCCAATCTCAGAAAGTGCAAAATCATCTCTACATTTAGTACCATTTCAGATAAACTCAGTTCCAGCTCAAGGATAGACCAGCAGTGATTCACCTCTTATGAACCACCAGAAACCGTAGGGAGGTGAAAGAAATTTATACCACAATTTCATACACGACTAATTTTAAAACATTCTTGGCTGGACTACATCTCATTAATTGCCAACTTGGCAGGTCTTTCTTAAGGCAAGTAGTTTAATGACTGGTCAAGGTCCTCGCAAGACTTACCAGACCTGATTTTTACCTGCTTGCAATTGATGAGCAGACAATATGATCTTTGACTTCACCTTACTACCACAGTTTTAGCAATCCTGTCTTACACCTGTGCATATATGTAGGACTTTTTCCCTCACTATCAAGCTGCACTGAGTATGCCATAGTCCAAGCCTGGGTCACTAAGAGAGAATGACATAAGCTACCAACATAAATTACAATTATGTGCATAAGGGCATGCACACATAGTCAAAGACAGCATACACTTAATTGGCTGTGTAAGACAGTTTAACTCTTTGCTTCATGAAGGAAATTCACCCTCTATGAGGAAGCCTTTCCATCTTCCCTTGTTCATTCCTTCTAAACCACTATTCTCTATGTAAGAGAAAGGAGAAGAAAAAGGCAAAATGGCAAGCTTTTAAGGGAAATACATTCTGGAACAATAATGGAAATTAAAAGAGTGACAACAGGAACAAAATGCTGGCAGGTTTGTGTTTTTCCTGGAGTAAACACAGCACAGAGCAAGAGCATTCAAATACTAAAAGTCTTTAATGTTGTAGAGGTTACAGACCACTTTCTGCCATGATGTGCACTGCATGCCCACACCTAACACGCATATGCCCAAATAAGCCACTATGAAATATTTAAGACTGCTCCAAAAATACATAACCACCACATATAAATTCCTCTGGTTAGACACACATACATCCTTAGCATTTACAGATGTACTCCAACATGCAGGTAGCTGTTTCACTTCCCTATGCTTTATTGGAATCCCAAGAGAATGCCAGAAGGCAAATGTCTTTCAGGCACAAAGTGTGTTTGTTCAATCATTGCCATGTGTTAAGCACTGCTTCTCTAGTATAAAGTACATCAGCCACATTTATAAACAGAAAACAGAGATCAGCTATATGTATTCTCAAAATTGGCTGATGATATCAAAGTAGCAGGGTACAGGCACAGGGAGAAGAAGACTGACGTTCCATTTATTTTGAACCAAACTACTTTGCCATTCCCCAAAACACTTAGCAAAGTACTTTGCTCCACCAAGTACATATCTAGATATGAAGTAGTTAAATGTATTGGAAAGCATGACATTTAAGATTATTGTCTGGTAAAAATATGACCTTTATGGAACAGTTACACAACAGAAGGTACAGTTACTGAACAGAAAAAAAAAATTTAACTATACAATAACCAATGTAATTAATAAGACACATTATCTACATTTACAAAAGGCAAGCAAATAGCTGCATTTTCACATTCACTTTAGCACTCTATTTTCTCTAAAGAAGAATGAAAACTGGAGGCAAACTGCATTTAACAGTAAACATTTCTGCTGTTGAAAATGACAGAGAAATAAAGCATGCCAAAAAGACTTTTTGTAAAAACAAAAGTCACCAAGTCAGAGAAAAATCTACAGTCAAGTATTAATAGTTCAACGCAAATCCACAATAGCATGCAACTAGGCAAATGAAAGGTAATGACAAATACTACATCTGACACTCTGTCCTTATCTAACCCTATTATGCCTAAGGACTATAGCATGCATAGTATCACACATTTTCTGGACACTAATGCAATCACCACCAACAAAATGAGCTGAATAGTTTATTATAAGACCCAATTTTTAACGTTAACTCTTGCTTTGCATTTCCAAGTTTAGCCAAAGCTGCAATGCTAGTTATAACTATGTTTTTTCGGGCTACATTTTTGAAGAGTAGAAAAGAAAAAAGACAAAAACCACTGGTGCTGGCTGAAGAATCTCCTAGAGTGCAGTTCCACGTGAAGTTCACTCAGGCAAGAGATGGCCTAAGGTCTCTAACAGGACCTTATCAAATATATTTGAGGTAGTTTGCAATCTGAAGTACATCAGTCATACACCTACATGTTCGCTGAACTGAGCTCCAAGTCATACCAACCCATAAATAAAGGAAGAAACATGACCTTATTAATTTTTTGAACCCTCACAAAAGCAGGTTTGAGCTTTGGTCTTCCCAGAGATCCAACAAAAGAAAAAATTTTAAAAATCCCAGTCCTCTCTTTATATAGATACATTTCCTCCTGACACTTCGACCATAATAATCCCATGCAGTGCTACAGGCTGGGGACAGAATGTCTGGGGAACAGCCAGGCAGAAAGGGACCTGGGAGTTTGGATAGACAGAAAGCTGAACATAAGCCAGCAGTGTGCTCAAGTGACCAAGAAGGCCAATGGCATCCCAGCCTGGATCAGGAATAGTGTGGTCAGCAGGACCAGGGAGGTGATTCTGCCCCTGTACTCGGCACTGGTGAGTCCACATCTTAAGTACTGTGTGCAGTTCTGGGCCCCTCAGTTCAGGAGGGATATTGAGGTGCTGGCGCAGGTCCAGAGAAGAACAGTGAGGCTGGTGAAGGGATTGGAACATAAGTCCTATGAGGAAAGGCTGAGGGAGCTGGGGGTGTTCAGCCTGGAGGAGGCTCAGGGGAGACCTATCACCCTCTACAACTACCTGAGAGGAGGTTGGAGTCAGGTGAGGGTTGGTCTCTTCTCCCAAGCAACCAGCAGTAGGACAAGAGGGCACAGACTCAAGCTCTGCCAGGGGAGGTTTAGGTTGGATATGAGGAAGACATTTTTTACAGAGAGAGTGATCAGACATTGGAATGGGCTGCCCGGGGAGGTGGTGGATTCACCGTCCCTGAAGGTTTTCAAGATGAGACTGGATGGCACTTAGCGCCATGGTCTAGTAACCATGTTAGGATTGGACTCAATGATCTTTGCAGTCTCTTCCAACCTGGTTGATTCTATGATTCACTACAAAGACTCTTGCAAGAGCATGAGGTATCTTTTGTAAGGTAATATGTAGACAAGCCCTGAGAATCTCAGGTTCAGGAGGGCAGAACTGAGAATCTGGGGTGATTCTGGGCTTGTCTACAGCTGTCTGCTGGGCTTCCTCTCCCCTCATCCCTCCTTCTCATGCTCTAGTTGTGGTAGAAGAAACATTTCTAAATAACCGGATCCACACATATGGCTTTCAACAGCTTCCCACTGAACCCGTAATTACGAACCACAGTGGTCAAACTAAGTAATTCCCCAACTTCTTTCCTAATATTTCATTTACAGCTTTTTCTTTCTCTTTGTGGATCACAGCAGCATTTTCAAATTTATACCAACTAATATGGAAGAAATAATACATTCACCTTCCCCAGCAGTCACTAACACAGCTGTGGAGAAACTACAAAGATTTTTAGGTCCTCTAGACAAAGGAGCGCATTAATAAGACAAGATGAACTTTACCTGTCACAGCCTCTTTCAGGAAACTGCTGCTTCCAGGTTGAGGAAGCCTAAGATGACCCTTGAGAAACAAGAGAGTTTGAATTTCACATCTTCCCCCCTCATTATATAATGAGGCAAAATGAATTGGAATGCTGAGAGGCAAATGATGGAGACAAGTGACATACTACAGAATAACTGTTTCTAGACATGTGTGAGCATCTACCCTCAAAACTGCAGTGGGAGGTGTGGAAATTCTCTTGCAGTAGGGAGAAACGTGTTCCTCTAAAAGCCTTCTATTCTCTTCTCTTGCAGTCACACCTGGTCAGTAGCTACCCAGCTTGGTGCTAAAACTGTTCTTCTAAAGGTGATTTGCAATAAAGAAAATGTCACTGTCACCAGTCACAAAACTGCCAAAAGTTTTAAATTCCTAAAGAACGGGGGGGAAGATGGGGAGAGGTTTCTGAGTTTCTGATTCTCATTAAATCACTGGCATGCCGTGAGATGGCTCTTGTGACTCACACCACTGTTCTTAACAAAAGAAGTTTTTCAACAGCATGGTTATCATAGAATCACAGATAGGTATGGGTTGGAATTGACCTTAAATATCATCTAGTTCAAACTTCCTGTCATGGGCTGGGACCCTTTCTACTAGACCAGACCTCAAAACCCCATCCAACCTGGCCTTGAATACTTCCAGGGATGGGGCATTCACAGCTTCTCTGGGCAAAACAACACCAGGTTCTCATATTCACACAACTCTTATCCTTTTCTCATGATAGCTATACATACAACCCTTCACTTTCGGAATAATTAAATTATCCTTCCAAATCTTAGTGGAACCATTGGCTAGGCATTTGGATACAAGACCAAAAAATTTATATGAGCATGTCTGCAAAGCTGAGAAGAAAGTAGTGCAGCATTGTAAAATTAGCAGCTACTGAGCCATAACTAATTCACAACGGCAGCATTTTTCAACCTCATTAATGAAGCAGGATATAGAAATACAAGACACTGCCCAAAAAAAAAGGTTATATACAGCAAAGACAGCTTCCTAAGCAAATTATCAGGGCCCTGTTATGGATACCCTGTCTAGAAACTTTGCAACACACTGAAAGAACAGAAATGGAAACTTGTGTTATAAAGCCTGGTAGATTTTCATTACTTTCTGTGTACATCCTTTCAGCAATAACTTACTAAAAGGGCATTTTATTACAAGTTGATGGGTCATTTTGTGAAGCTGTGGCACTTCAGTCAAAAATAACTCACTTAAAGAAACAGCATGAGTAATAGAGCCATTTACCACACAAATAAATATGTGCAGATTTTTCCTGTAGTAACTAACCACACCATAAAATAGTCCAAAGTTTATTCCACATCTATAAAGTATTTTCAAATATTGCTCACAATTGTGCTGCTTGATTCAAGTATCTGTAAGTGCAGGTTTTTTGATTGCTGTCTTTTCCTTAGGATGGTGAACAGTACTGACAGGCACCACCATTATTAACTACAGAAGTTCAATTCTTTGAATTTATAATCACTACTAGCTCCAGGCATCAAGTGTTGAAAATATTGCATATCTGCTGAAAACCTTGAACAGCCAATGACTTCTTATGAAAATTGTTTTGCAAAGACTGCAGGACATGGTTATACAAGTGCTGAATTGCACTCACATACTCACCACTACCACTGTTTTTCTCTGTGCAACTCCACAAGCTGCTTCTGAACACAGATACCTGCTTGGTACTGTTCCTAGTATTATCTATCTCTGCAAGGACAGCTTCTGTATCCTTTTGCCTCTTCATAGAAAGATTGTTTTCCTTTCTGTAGTGGATCTATCTGGAATGGAGGTAACACTCCACATCGCAGACATCGCAGTGCTGTGGTTTGCAGTCGCATCTAGGAGGATGTTGGTAACTCACCCACGTGTTGGCTGCTGCTGAGCAGCACCCACAAAGCACCAAGGCTGTCTCTCCAACACCCTCCAAGGACCACTAAGCTAGGGGTGGGCAAGAGGCTGGGAGGAGATGCAGCTAGGACAGCTGACCCCAACTACCCAAAGGGATATCTCATACCATATGGTGTCATACTCAGCAATGAAAGTTAAGAGAAAGGAGGAGGAGTGCATTATTAAGGGATTTGTTTTCTGAAGCAGCTGCCATGTGTACTGGGATATCTGCTTCCCCCAGAGTAGCTGGACATCACTTGCTGATGGAAAGCAGAGAATAAATCATTTTGTTTTGCTTTCAGATGCAGCCTTTGCTTTTCTTCATTAGCCTGCTTCAATCTCAACCCATAATTTCTTCATCTCATTTTCTCCCCGTTTTGCTGAGGAGGGGGACTGAGAGGCTGGGTGGGCTTCTGGGTACTATAACTTTCTTTTCCTCTGTCTTTACATTGGGGTATACAGGTCAGAAAGGCCCCTTCTACAATGCCACCAAACATTTAATCACCAGAGCTTCTCCACTTGTTCCAAGGGTATGTCACGTTTTACAGTTGATAATGTTCTCTCCCTTGTGTGCTCTGGATGTTAAATGTAAAGGCTGAGGAAAAATGTAAATGGCTGCTGTACTGATGTCAGGCTTGTGGCAGCACTGATCAAGTACTGCTTTTCAAACCGTGCTACAAGACTCATCACTTTGTCCTCCATGTTGCATACACTTGGAGATTTTCCCAAGACATGGCCTACTTTATTTTTCTTTACAGGCCACTTTAAACCTAGCTTGTTAGTGACAGACAGGTAGGCTAATATCTTGCATACTTTTATGGCAGTCCTCAGGCAATACATGCTACCCAGAAACAAGGAACTTGTTCAAACAATTTACCAGATATGTATATCTACTGACTTCCTTCATCAGAGGTTATGGAAGTGTCAATGGCTGAATACAGGCTGTTTGGAGAAAGCTTCTGCACCTTGCAACATTCATGTTGTATTTAGGCCAGGAGTGTAACAGGCCTTATTTATCTCAGGGTATTTAAGAAAAAAACAAACATCTAAAATCTAATTCTCGAAAATGTGCCCCACAAAATATTAAGTCAGATGAACAAATTTGTTCTGCTTTTTATCCTTACTTGACAATTCTAGATCAAGTAACTTATTTGATGAACATAATTCACACTCCCTTGAAATAAAAAATAGGCAACCGTGATACCACCAGTATGACCTTGTGAAAGAGGGAGGGGGGACTCAGCGGGAAGAGGGTTGAGATGCAAAAATGAGATTAAAAGAGGAAGTTGAAATGGTTCTTCCCTGGAGAGGACCTGAAATTTGAAAGGAAATATTTGTCACTATGCCAAAATTGCCTGGCACAGATGTGTCACTTGGAGACCACAGAGGGTGGGAAATAACAAAATCTTGTTGCTCCTTTCTGTACCAAAAGTCATCTGCCACCAGGTATTAACAAAAAAAAAAAAAAGTGCAGTACTCTCCGTAAAGTTCTACTGCATTATGATGTATAAGGGCTTTACTTGCATAAGTGCCCCTCACCATGCTGCTATATTGTGTTCCTGCTGGGTATCAGGGTCAATCTGTTCCCTCAAGTGGAACCAGGGGAGCAATTGGTTTTTCCATGACACCCTCTGTTTGATGGTGCTTGTGGACCACTGCATCTTTAGTGCTTTTAAAGTGTTAAGAACATACCAATCTTTACTAGTACAGATTTAGAAAAACATTTAAGTTCTTGCCAGCTTCCCAAAGAAAGTAAGTTCTTCGAGAGTACAAAGCCTCTGCTCTGCTCAAGGTGGCTAATATGATTCTATGACAACTATGTAGTTCCAAGTACACCATTTTCACCTCTCCAGTGAAAGACACTTTTTACAAGAGAATGCATCTTTCTCTGCATGGACATGGAATTCCTGAGGGGAAGTACTGTAGAAGGGAAAGAAGTCTTCGGCAAACTTTTTCAGTTGTGATAAGACTCCATCCAAAAGAGCAAAAATGCCCCCAAATCCACCACAATATGTAGAAAATGTTGCTTTTGCAGAAATTACTTAGGGCTCTTTATATATCCTGGGAAATGCACAGCAGTTTGGTCTTTGTTGTTGTTGCTGTTTCCTTCTTTTCCCTGTTCATTGTGGTGGTGTCCCCCCCCCCATCTCATGCACTGGTATTTTTATTCCCAGAGCTCTATTAAGTCTTCACCTTGATTTTCAATGTTTCTATTTTGTTTCTTCTCCTTTCTTTCTGAATGATCCAATTTGCCTTTATATTTTAATGTTTTGCTTCCAGAAACACCCAGAGATCCAACTAAAAGGCACTCCAACCTCCAACCTATTTGTAAAAAGGAAGCAACATCACTAGCAAGTCTCTGTTGAAATTAATAAAGCTTCCCTAGGGGCAAAAGGAGTTGGGGGTGGGGAAACACCTTTTCAGGAGAACATTTTCAGTAATTAGTAACAAAGTTTAATGGGCAATATTATAATTTAATAGTTACACCAGATAGCTATTAAAATACATTATCATATATTAAAACATCTTCTTAGATAGTGCAATTTACTAACCAAAAAAAAGCTGATCGCTACAGACGAACCATCATACTTAAGGAGCAAGATTCTGTTGCTCTGCTGCTGCTGTCAGCTGTGGATAGAAGGGGCATCAGCTATAAAATGGACCCCACGCAGCATCATTCCAACTGTCAGTTTCAGGCCATCAGAAGACCTCGCTTCCCTCTAACATTGTTGCTGTAAATTCAGTTAAAAAAGATACACCTCTACTATTAGTAAGCCACACTCTGGAAATAATGAATTTCAGAGGCAAGTGAGGGGCTGTGTGCTTACTGCTCAGAAGCTCCTATTCATTCCTCTAACTTTGAAAAAAGGCTCATCAAGTTTCGCAGAATTGCCTCTGTGCTTAAAATATCTGTACATGTGTTTATAGATCTAAACTGTGTAGTGCTTTCGGGATAATCAAAACTGATGTACAGTGCATCTTTTCTACATTTATTTAACGTTCTGACTTCTCAGGAAAACTGCTAAGTGAAATGACAAACCCTGAACTGAACAGGAACAAATTCACCACTATAACATGATATAAATGATTAAAATAAAGCAGTTCAATTAAGGGTATATGACGTAGTGAACACATAAAAATAAATGAGGAAGGAATTGCCCTGGAAACAAATCTATTTCAATTAGAGTGTATTTTGAAGTCTTTATGATGAATATACATTGTAAAAGAAAAAAATAACTTGTACAATGCCAGCTAAAGAAAGTTAAATCAAAGGATTCTTACCATGCCTAAGTGACCAAAACCATGTTTATAACACAGCACAGTTTTTGTCAATTTAAAAGAAAAGTTACATTAAATTAATAATATTCTAATTGTAGTTAAGTAGAGAATCTTTTAAAACAAAGTGAGTACCAAGTAGTCTTCTACTGAAACAATAAATACCTATGTAAGTATACCCTGTACACAAACCTGAAAGCCTACTTCAAGGTCCATTTCCTGTTTATTTTCTAGTATTCAGAAATGATCATACTGTGTGGAATCCAAGATGGCAAGAGCTGTCAATGCATGTGTTTTAACTAAGTTTGTGGCACTTTAAATAAGATCCCATACCTCTTGATGCATGTTCAAATTCATATCTCTATGCTTGGCCATCTCGCTTGTAAAAAGTGGCCAGAGATATCTTTTCTTCATTACTACCTGGCAGAATTTCATCTGCTCAGACCTGACCACAGCAATCCATCCCACTGTCACTTCCATCATGTTTCCTACTTACGGCTGACAACGGAAGCTACATCTTGTAAAGCATGCAGCCATATGTCTTCAAATTTGAGCTAGTGGATACAGAATGAGTAAAAATATATGTATTATATAAGTCATATATATAAATATCACCTTTGTGTCGCATGCTGTAAAATTCTTATGTAACTCGTAGAGAATTAGGATCTGACTGTCCTAAAAAATTGTCTTCACACATCACTAAACCTAGTGCTAATCACACTGATAAATCAGCTAAAATACCTAACATCAAGCTGTTGAGCTGAGAGACTTTTACTGAAGATAACCACAAAATCTTACAAAATTCCCTTCTTTAAGAAGCAACATGAGGTACTTACTTGCCACAACAGAAGCTGCAATCTCATAAGTGGAAAGTTCACTTCCTTCTGCAACTGATCTCTCAGTGAGGAACCACGATTGGTGCATGATGGCTTCTTCATAGGGAGCAGAGATCAGGCCCTAAAGGAGAACCTTCTGTACACACTGCCTAGGCTAACATGCTGGAGACATACATACTGACAGACTTCATCTGCTATGGATGCACATAAGGATGCTGCAACCTGAACTCCAGCTATAAATCACAAGTAAAGCTACACTGTTCTATGTAAAGCCCCTTGAATCTAAGCCAGCAGAGAAGAGAAATCTAGAGCTTTTAACCACAGACATAAAATGTGTTCATGCCAGCCAGCCCAAATCAGTAACTGGCAGTCAATAGCCTGCAACAGCTGACATTGCTTTCTTTCTCTCAAGTGGTTTGCAAAGATATAGTCAGGGGCAAGCCACTGCAACAAGCCAGAATACACCAAATGAAAATATGTGCAATGATAGGAAGATGCATCTTCACAAGAAACACCTGTAATCATGGGCGAGGAAAAATGATGGCAATCCACATTAGTTACCAGTGTCCATGAGGACTCCAAAGAACACCCAGAAAATATACACCCTTGGGGTGGAAAGCGCAGGGAAAGGGTGAGATGAGGCAGAAAGAAACTCCCTCTCTCTTTGCCAAGCCCTCTACTTGTTTTAACAAATGAGCCATTAGCATCACCAAATTATTTGGCCTGAGCTACAGCCAGCTTCCTTTTATCCAAGCCCAGGCTCCAGCCAAACATTAGGAAATTAGCAGCTGGGTCCAGCACAAGGGCAGCAGGCCTGCATATCATCAGCACCGCAGCATCAATGAGTCCCAAGCTGCACTGTCCTTCACCAGCTTAGTCCACACATTAACTGCACATGGCCATGGAAGAGAGCCTACTTGCCTGAACCACTCACTACAAAGCCTGAAGGCAAATTATGACCCAGTGGGATTTTTCTGAAGGAACTGGTGAGCAGAAAGAAATACAAAATCCTTAACTATGATTCTAGGTACCCTTACAAGAATTGTACAAGCACATTTAAGGACAGCTCTGCATTGCCCCTTGAATTAGTGTGAACACTAGCATGCTCCTCTCTACGAGAAGTCCACAAAACAAGCAAGAAGGGTCTCCATGCTTGCACTGTGCACAGGTGTGAACTAATAGAGAACAAAAACTAAACTCCCCAAATACTGATAAATCTCTCACTATCACTTCTTAATCTCTTTGTCCCAGAAAGTATAGACAGTACAATTAACTCTAATGGTACATTAGTTTACTTGTAAACTAAATGACTGCAATAACCAACAATGCATATAAGAAATTATTTTTCCAAAGACCAAAAAAGCAAATATTAATAGCAGATATTTTTGTGCTTCTTAAGCTTCTGCTCATGTAGACAGTCTCTTAGACATTCTGGTAAGACCTCATAGATATTAAAGGCAGTGATGCCCTACATTTCAGGAAAGTAAGAGGAAAAAATGGACATATTCATACACAGTGCAGTATTCCAAATGAAAACCTCAGATTTTCTAACTTACGAGTCAACATTACTTAGCTGTAAAGTGGTATACCTTTTATGACACTGCAGAGTACATAAGACCCAGGGCAAAAGAAGTCCTCACATTAAAAACAATCAGATTAGCATAATAAGAGGAGAAAGCAGAGCTGCAGGAACATTTGGGGAGCTTTTAATTTTTTTTTCCTTTAAAGCACTTCAATTCCTCCAGCCAAAGTAAACACATCACAGATTAGTTCTCAGAAGTGCTCTCAGCCAAAAAGCAAGTTATTGTAATATGAGGAATGATACTGGGAGCTAAGCTAAACTTTAAAAGCCTCCATGGCATATAATAGATGTGAAGAGTTCAGAACACAGACTGCAACAAGCACATGTTAAAGTTTCAGACCTAATAAACACATTCAAAACACACAGCTAGAATACCACTAATGCATACTCCTCTTACTGCCACTGCGGAATTAAGAAAGTACGATGCCAATTTTGACTCATGCCGTTTATGTAGTAGAAAGGGCCCTCCACAAAATACAGCCCCCCTGACACCACTCAACTCCCCTTGTTGCTGAAATGACATGGAAATGCGGTGTGTCAGCATTCAGGGATACTCATCACAGCCAAGCAGTATTCTGTCATCTGTGAATGATCAAAAAATTAAAAGCTCCAGACACTGACAAATAGTATCTTCTTTACAAAAAGATTCGCAGGAGAGGAGAACTGGAAAAATCCCCCTCAAATTCATTTTAATTTTGAACACAACTTAATATTTAATTATCTAATATTGATTCTTAATGAGATTTTCCAACTCTGCATCTTAAGAATGTAGCAGAATGGCTGTGGAGGACCAGACTAATGTCCTATTGCCAGATATCAAATGATGAAGCATTAAAAAAAAAATAATCTGTCTACTTGAAGCTAACAGGAAACTCCTTTTAGACGTTACACCTTCATAGAATCGCGAAGGTTGGAAAAGACCTCAAAGGATCACTCAGAATCATAGAACAATTAAGGCTGGAAAAGACCTATGAGATCAAGTCCAACTACCCAGCAGCACCACCATGTTCACCATCAAACCATGTGCTCAAGCGCCATAGCCACATATTTTTTGAACACTTCCAGGAATTATGACTCCATCACTTCCCTGGGCAGTCTGTTCTAATGCTTTACAACCCTTTCCATAAAGAACTTTTTACCAATACCTAATCTAAACCTCCCATAGCACAACTTGAGGTCATTTCCTCTACTCCTGTCACTTGTAACCTGAGAGAAGAGACCAATCCCCACCTCACTACAACATCCTTTCAGGTAGTTGTAAAGAGCAATAAAGTCTCCTCTGATCTGGCTAAACACTCCCAGCTCCCTCAGCTGCTCCTCGTAAGACTTATGCTCCAGACACTTCCCAAGTTTCATGGCCCTTCTCTGGACATGCTCCAGCACCTCAATGTCTTTCCTGTAGTGAGGGACCCAGAATAGAACACAGGATTCAAGGTGTGGCCTCACCAGTGCCCAGTACAGGGGGGATTGCTGTCTCTGGCCACATTATTTCTGATACAAGCCAGGATTATAGAATCATATAATCAACTGGGTTGGAAAAGACCGCAAAGATCACCAAGTCCCACTCTACTGTGGTTACTAGACCATG
>NW_008663189.1:70069-70523 GCF_000695815.1 Acanthisitta chloris | reverse complement strand
TAGGGCTGCCCCCAAAGCCGGGCAGGCTCCGCTTTCCCCGGCGTGCCGGGGTGGCAGGAATGGTTCAACGACCTTAAAATAACGGGGAAAAGTGCTGGGGTATCCCCGGTTGCACCGGAGGGCGAGCGGTTATAGCTTGCGAAGGGAAACCTTGTAGGATGGGGGATCTTTCCCTCCGTTGCCGCTGGCTCCTACCGGGGCAGTCCCGCGGGGATGTACAGAAGTGTAGCCCCAGAAAACAGGAATTTATTTTAAGCGGAAAACTCCGCACCATGGAAACGGGTCTCAGTTCACAGGAAGCCTCTCTCTCCCTACAGGGGCAGTCCCGCGGGGATGTACAGAAGTGTAGCCCCAGAAAACAGGAATTTATTTTAAGCGGAAAACTCCGCACCATGGAAACGGGTCTCAGTTCACAGGAAGCCTCTCTCTCCCTACAGTGGGTTTGTCAGTCAAG
>NW_008663189.1:0-70032 GCF_000695815.1 Acanthisitta chloris | reverse complement strand
GAGTTAGAGGTTAGGAAAAACTGTGGGAAAGATGTAGGCAGGATCTGTCACACTTCTGTTTCTGTCTATCCCTCTTTTGCTTGACAACACTGAACATGAGGCAGAAAGAAAAAAAAGGGAAAGAAGCTGTTTATGCCACCCGGGAGATGCATTCCTCAGTTCTAAGGCTGCTCCTGTGCGGAGATAAAGATTGATGCCTTTTGACCTGGGAAGCATTAACCCCACTCAGCTTCCCTCACATGAGTGCTCCTTTAAACAAGTGTAAGGCTTGCGAGGTGCTAAGGGCGCGCGGGACCCGGTGACTGAAACGCAAATAAATTAAGGAGCACAGTCCTCCAAAGTGCTGAACAGAGGCAACGCGGGTTGAGGGGGAGAAAAGCTGAAGGCACTCAGCACCTTGCAGTTGAAAATCTGTTAATAAGTTCCTGACTCTCCATATTCAGTGTATGCTCACCTTTTCTGTGAAGATTCAGGTGAAGTTTGCTGTTTGCTCCTTACTGCAATGTTTGGAGCTATAAAGAGGCATAGAGCGGATGAAGCACAAAGCTGTGTGATCCCACAAATGGGTGAGTTCAGGGCCAGCGAAACTTGTGGAAGGAAATAAACCACTTTTAAATAACTAAGCCACATGCACCAGCAGAATGCTTTGGAAATAGACAAGCATTATCGCAGCTGCCAGGCTGCCTTAACTTACTTTGGTTTAATAGGAATAGCCTCTGAAAGAAGAGTTTAAAGCAGAGCCTATTTGCTTGAGTGCAGCCTAAATGCCTCTGTGCAGGATGAAGCCTCGGCTTCAGAGCTGGCACTGGCATTGCAGGGACCCAAGGCAGAGATTTAGGGTATGCACTCCTCCCTCTGGCACCCTCTCCATTGGTGTAACTTCTTTGCTGCTGCTGTTGGGTCTAGCAAGGCTCCGGGGCAATTGCCCATGTTGCTTTTCCCTAAAAGTGCTCTGTGTGGTGTGTCTTCTCTGTGCTGCAAGCCCTGTGTGTATTTCTGGTTCAGATTGACTCTGTCAAGGCATGCAGTGATGGAACCCTAATGCTGACTCCTCTCTGTTACTTCTACCACGATATAAAGAACCATAAGTGTGACAAACTGCTCAGCTTTCCGTTACAGCAATCAAACACACATCCAGAGAGATGCTGCTGAAGAATAAATACTCTGTGTGTGTCATGTGGTGGTGAATGCATAAAATATTAACTGTATTCTGATTACTATAGTAATCCTGCCTATAAAGTAATGATGTTATAAAATATTAATCCTTCACATCCGTTAACAGCAGCAAGTTTCTCCGTGGAATCTGTCACTCTTGGAGGTGACAAAAAGGAGTAATGGTAATAACTCCTCCAACGGCCTTTGTGATAACATAATAAAATCATCCCAAAGCATTTCTGACAGTAGAAGAAAATGCTATTAAGCCATCAGATTTTCTTTTAGTTAATTAAGGAGAGGAAAGCACTGCTATACAATGGTGCGGCAGTTTGTATCCGAATTAATACACTGAGAGTTTAATTGCATATTCCACTGTTAGGGAGCTTTCAGATTTATTTTTTAAAATTTTTTTTCTGTCTTACAATACAAATGAATGTATTCTCTTGTTGGTATTTAATTAGTTGAGAAAGAACATGTGAGCAATATGAATTGCAGCTATTTCTCTCGTCTAGCTAATGACTCCTTCTCTAGCCCTCTAAACAAGAAAATGAGGGGATGGCAATGTGACCACTAAAACTGACTTGTTACAATAAAAGTAATGGATTTTGAGGTAAGATAAAATTTTCTGTTTCAGGTAATAAAATGAAATGTTAGTATATTACTATTTCTTCCACATTCATGTGAAAAAGCTTTTCCCTTGATACATGAACTTATAGAGCTGTCCAAGGAAATGCCATCTTTATCTACGTATTACCCACTAGACTTTATTATAAGAAGGTGTATTTAAAGTTCATGACCCTAATATTTTTGATTTAATACCAAGGAATTTCTAGTTTTTACACTGAGTCAACCTAACCTTCTTATCTATCCTACTTGTCCCACTTGTATAAAATAAATGAACTCCAAGGAAGAATAGAAAGTATTTCAAGCCGATGCTAAGTTGCAGAAATAGCTTCCAAAGAAATCTCAGCAGCGATAGAGTAATTCATTTGTTAATGCTGGATGCAGAGCTTTCTCATTTCTTACTGGATGTCCCTAAGGCCACTACAGTTTCTGATGAGGTTATAAGAATATAATTCAGCGATATTATGTGAAAATTTATAGATGGTCATTATTTGAGCTCCTTTCTGGATTAGAACTAACCAAAAGCAAGTTATTAACAAAGCACCGGAGTTAATTAAAAAGAGGATGTGACAGTTTTCAACAAATACCTGTAGGAAGTTATACTTGGGTGAATCTTGGATTTATCTCTAAAATTAACAGCTCCTGGAAATGAACAAATGAGTAATTTTTAGTTTTCATAGGAATTGCTTTAGGTGATGAAATAGAAACCCTTCAGTCTGTACCAGAAGCAATTTTCAGTAATTTGCATGTTTCTGTAGTTAAATGGAATATTTAAGTATGAGTTCATACTCCGCACTGATTTATTCCTTACTTAAGCAAAATTTCCAAAGGTTTAGTGAATTGTGTTTTCCACAATGCATGATTAGACCCATATTTCTCTCTAATTGAAATATATAAATTTAAACCAGACACACATAAGCCAACCTAACCCATAAAATACTGTTTGTAATAAATTGAAAGTTTCAATATATGTCTCAAAATTTATGTGCATATTTCCCCAAGCAGGGCTAAAATTGTGAGGTTTCTCCCTGTGCGATATTACCATTTCCCACCTTGAGAGTTATAAAGACAGAAACCTCAATTTCTCTGCAAATTTGCTACTTTTTGTCACCTCTTTTTGAGTTTGGTTTTTTTTTTGTGATGGAAAAGATACTAATACACATCTGAGCTTCATCAGTGTGAAATGGCAAAAACCCTTCTTGGAAAGTCTCAATTGTATTTAAACATTGTGAAAAATGTTAATTTTCAGAGGTATTTCTTAGTAGGTGCCTCCAAGTTATTCTGTTTTATAATATAGGAAGTGGGACTGCAATTTTTATCGTCAGGTAATGAGATATGAAGTACATTTTGTTCACTGGATCCTGAATGTTTATCAATTCATGTAATACAATTTGCCTAAATTTCTTCATTCTGCACTTTACAGAAAACCATTTTGCTGCAAGTATTTCTAAAGGATTGCTACCAAAATGTCCAAAACTTAATTTTTGTGCATCTCCCTCTTCACTGGATTTGACAGTAGTGTACAAATGGGTGACAGCATGATGTGTGGCTTGCATGCTTTAAATGGTTAATTGAGTTAAAAATACCCTATAAAAGGCTGATGAAAAATGTATTGCAGCACCTCAGCAGGGCACTCCAGCAGGTCTGTACTTGTGCAAGGAAAGGTCAGTGGAAGCGATTGGCCTTGACACACCCAGGGAGCTCAGGGAAAACACTTGACTGCAAAATGATTTGCATGTTTTCTTCCTAAATTATTAAAATCCAAATTTCATCGATGATTTCTTTGTGTTCTGCCATTTAGATTTGGTGATGCAGAAGGGTGGATTACTTTGGGTTCCATTTTCAGGCTTTTGTACTGTGGACAGAATTTGCTGTACCAGGTTGCTCTGTTGGGGGAAATTAGAAAGTTGTGAACCTGGTGCTCAGCAGATGCGATTAGAAATCCTTTCCTTGAGCTTATCCTTTAACCTTGAGCTCAAGGTGAAACTTTTGTAATTCCCTTGCCTGACCTACCTACTTACCACCCTTCCCACCAAATCAGGTCTTATATGTTTTCAGCCCTCATTTTACTCACTCTACAGAGCATTTCTGGATCTCATTCCCGAGGCCAAGCAATGGTGCTCATGGAGTGCATGAAGCATCAAGTGTGAGCTCTTGATACCTCAGTAGAAGTGTTTGCAGAGTGGCTGTGCTGTAGCCAGGATGCCCTGATTGCAGAGGTGGTATAAAGTACAGCTTGGGATTTGAAGAAATTATAGAGGAGACCTTCACTGTCCAGAGAATTGGTAGTTTGCATCCCATTGTCAGAATATACTTATGTCCTAAATACCTGCTTTAGCATGAAATAGATGAGCTGTAAAGGTTCATGATAGTCTTCAAATAGTCTATAATACAGTGGCTTGATGGTTATGCAGCAGCCAGACAGGGCTGTATTAACAAAACCAATGAGCTTGAGTTGTTTTTGTCCTGGACCACTTGTCCATAAAGGCTGATGGAGAACAGTAAAGAAAAGGTCCTGAGACCAGACAGTGAAAACTAAGGAAGCAAGGTTGGATTTGTCTAGGTTGAAGCAGAACTAGGATGGTTTAGACAGTGCTGAGGGAGATGAAAACATATGAAAAATAGATCATGAAGGAACGGTAGTCCTGAATTTCATGTCATGGGTGATGTATGGTTGGCTATGGCAAATTTCACATTGCTATCTTGGTGAGAAGTCCAAGGGATATAGGAAAATGAAATGCAAGCAGCCCAGGGCATTGATATCTGTGCTGTAGTATTTTATTATTTTCTCTTAACTTATGCAAGGTGTATCCTAACATGCCCCTGTGCAAAACAGATCCATAGTGCTGCATTGAGCTCCAGATGGGCCAATAAATAGGACATCCTGCTGTGGTTCACCAGGGCTTCAAATGCATTTATGTAACACTTGTGCATTGGTTCAGACAGTTAAGATTTTCATGAAACATGGGATGAAATCTTAAAAACAGTGAAATTGCTGATATTTTGCCAAAGGATAAGAGTTTTTCATCAGATATTTTGTTTATGCAAAATGGTCAATACTTAACTGAGTACTTTCACAATTCCTGCAGAGTGCAGCAGTGGTTGCAGGGGGAACATTTCTTATAAATAAAACAAAATGCAATTTCTCTGAATTTTCATTTCTTGCTTAATAGCCTATTTGTAGTGTTCAGGTGTAATAATTGTTTTTTTAATTCCCATGACTTTCCCATAACACCTAATTTCACTTATTCAGAGGGCATTTGCCTCAGTATTGGTTCTTGCTGGAACTATAAGCTCCTCCATATGGCCCTGTCTTCACTTAACATTTTCCATTCAGCCTGCAAATAGAATCCCAATACTGTTTTTTTCATTACAGTCTGTTTTGTATATCCTGGTCAGTAATAAAGCTTAAATCCTGCTCCCCCCTCAATACTTTAAACAACTGCCTCTAATCTTCTTTTCTCAGAAAGGCTTGATTTGACCAACTAGACTATAGATTGTATTGCAGTAAAAAAAATCCTATCCAAGAACTGATTAGTTTTACTCCACAGCTTTGGATCTGTAACCCGCAAGCCCAGTGTGTCCTAGTTTTTGGTTGACTTTAGATTTTAGTTTGCAGTAATGAGTTTATGATTTTTGGGAAAGCTTTGCTGTGGGAGTGTTATTACCCTTCCCTCTCCCTTTCTGCTGAAGGTTATAGGGTATTATTTAGAAAATGATTAGCTTTCAAACCATGAATTTGCTTTCTCTGAGCAAAATAGAAATTCAAAATTAAAACTGTTTTCATTATTCCAAATAGGCATTGTTTTCATTTCAGTTAGAGGAAGGAGTATCAGTGAGGGCTGCTGAAGTATCTTCTTTTTTTGGTTGGGATTTTTGTTCCTCTGATGGTGCAGAAGGTTCCTTAAATTACCTTTATGGCTTCACCTACCTGTACTGAGGCACTAAATTAGGGTGGCACGAACACTAGAAAATGTGAATCAGTTCTATGGCCCAGCAGTATGGACAAAGAGTTAGAACTGCTGACAAAGGCTCAGTTTTGAACTTCTTTTCTTTTTACAATTACACCTTCTAGTTGTTTTTTTTTTGTTCCTTGGAGCTTTCAGACTGCACCAACACAAGTTAGAAAGAGAAGCATTATAAATTCTTCTAGCATTGAAGTTGTTCCCACGTTCTGCCCTTGGATCTGCACATGCAAACTTGGTCTATTTCAAGGAAAATTCTGTTTACAGCACATTGATTCTGGCTGGGGTTCAGAACCAGCCATCCTTCCATATTGCTAAATGGCACAGAGGTCCTGGTGCAATGCTGAGTAGGTGGAAGTGACAGTCAGTGTGCAGAAGTACCTCTAGAAATATGCAGCAGGGCTTGTTTTGAGTGAGCAAATGTGCAAAACTCATTGTGCTACCTACACACGTAGAAGCAGGGAGGCATCCCACAGCCGTTATGTCCAAGTGACACTGGCTAGAGGTGTTATCACAGATGCTGAGGCTTTGTTTTAGCTCTCAGGTGGAGGAGGAGCAGGACCCTCCCTGAATTCAGAAGGACACCACTGAGACCTTAAAATCATTGTGTACTTGCTTTCCTACAGAGAAAGAAACACCCAGATAACCAAATGCAACAAAAACACAGGTTTGGTTTTTTTTGTTTTTAACAGATCAAGCATGCTAAAACATAGTCAGAGCCACTCAGTACACTGTAAGTAATGCAGGCTCTTCAGTTCTAAATGTTTCAGACAGAATAAGCAGGAAAAGACATTAGTGTATGCTGTAGATCAAAGGGTTTGGAAAAGAAAAAGCTATTTTAAAAAGAACATTAGGTAGCTATAAGAAAATAAGAAAAACTATTTGAAGATAGAAGTGTAATTTCCTCTTCCCCTGGGGTGAGCAATGGAGCAGAGTCCCACCATGGTGTGGATATGGCACTTGCTGCCACTTACTTCTGCTAAAGATCACCTCCCCTTCCCCTCCTGGGGAGAGATGTGTCATTACTATCCTCAACATGCAAGCCAGGTGCATAATTAGGCTTGCCTAATCTGCCACTGCTGTTTCTGCAGTGAATGGCAGCAGTTTCTGCAGCCTGTGTGTCAGCCCAGCATACCCTCAGTGTTACTTTAGTTGCTTCCTTCTCTGTTGCTAAGTGCCTGCAAACTTTGGCCTTCATGTTCCATGGGCAACTCAAACAGAAACCAGGTTTCTAACTCTGCTTTCCTGCAGGGAATCAGAGTCACTTAGGTTGGAAAAAAATCTCTAAGATCATCAAGCCCAACCTGTGACCCATCACCGCCTTGCCAACTAGATCAGAGCACTGAGTGCCACATTCTTAAACACCTCCAGGGATGATGTCTCCACCTTCTCCCTGGGCAGCCCATTCCAATGCCTGTCAACCCTTTTTGTGAAGAAATTCCTCCTGATATCCAACCTGAACCTGCCCTGGCACGGCTTGAGGCCATGTCCTCTTGTCCTGTCGCTAGTTGCATGGAAGAAGAGCGGGAGCAGTTCAGGGCTTGCAGCTGTGTCTTTAAACAGGTAAATCAGCTGTAGTAGCACTACTGGCATGTATTGTAACACAATAGGACAATTAAACAATGAGCAACTACTATGGATTCTGCTAATGAATGACATCAATTGGGTTTAGCAAGACCATGCAAGACAGTACTCAGAGGAAAAGGTGTCTATGTCTTATACTCTTGGATCATATAATTAGAAGACAAATCCATGGAAATTGGTGCTTTTAGGTCTACCATGTGATGTAAGGTGGTATTGAACTAGTTTCCTTCCTACTTTGTCGCATGTCATATTTCAACAAGAATTGTAATGAATAACAGCAGCATCTTCTAGAGCAGTAGAGCTCAGAGTACTTCACCAAGCACTTGCAATTAGTTTTATTTTGTGATTGGAGCAGCCAAGGCCAGATAACTTCAGTGTTTTGCTGGCAAACTTGTGGCAAAGCTGGGAATGACTCCAGGTCTGTGAGTGCCATCGCCCCAGACCTCTGCTTACTGCATCACAACTTTATAGTTGGTATATTAGGTGAAGATTTGTATGGACCCTTCAGAAATCAGAAGTATGAAGTGCTAAGTGTTGCTGCTACCAGAAATCCGAGTCTGTTTAACTAAACAGTTTATAGGGAGGTGTTTTATGGCCTGAATCATTTGGTTTGCTCACTCTTGGAGCCCAGCCCTGGATGTGCAGTGGAAAGCAGAAAACACTGAAGGTTTTTCCTAAAACTGGAGGATTCTCTGAGAAAGGAGAGCACATGCCTTCCTCTCCCAATTTGGGTAGTGCCTAAATATTAGGTGCTGTATCTGACTTAGCCAGAAGCTGCTCAGAGACCAGCAACATCCATGGCCATTTGTGATAGGAGGTGATCTTTAACAGAAGTGAGTGGCAGCAAGTGCCTTTTCCCTGCTCAGATTTCTTTAAAGCATCTTTTTCAGCATGGTTTGCTCCATCCTTATATCACATATATGTGATATGCTGTTCTACTGAAGATCAGGTGTGGTAGGTAGCAAGGGATGGACACCTTTAGAGTACAGGAGAATTTTGAAATTTTGGCACTCCTATGAACTTTACTATGGCACACATTCCCTCTGTAATGATATGTATTTCGAACACAGAAACATTTTGTGCTTTATGCCCTTTCCAGAAGGGTATTATGTACATTGGCGAGTAATTAAGTAATCTACTAGGCTGTAACTCACAGGAAAATACAGAAGCCCATGTGAATTGCCCTGAGTCGTTCTCTTGTGTCATGTTTGTTCCAGCACAGTGTTTCCCTCTTCTACTCCAAAAAAAAATCTAAGCAGTTGGAAAGAGGCTTTCAGAGCATTTGAGCTGTATGCAGGGATGTAGGCTGTACCGTCAAAACTGTTGAAGTCTTTATCAAAACTGCAGGTGTCCTTACAAAACTCTGCAGTCATGCTAGCTGGGAATTAGCTCTGGCTTCAGGAGCGAGACATCTCAGTACTTACAAACCTCTGCTTTCACCGCCTCAGTCTCATCCCTGATGAAGAGATGGGGAACTGAAAATTAGATGCATTGAGATGTAAACATTCAGAGGGAAAAAAATCCCAAAAATGCAAGTTATGCTTTCATAAAAATATCATTTTTTTCTGCTTACATTCAAGAACAAATGCAAGAGGAGCCAAAGCCATTTTAATACTCCTCCCCACAGCACCAGTGGCTTTCTCCTGAATGTCTTGGGGGCCCTTTGCCAACCCAGTCATTTCTATAAAGGTTATGAATAGGAAGCTCAGACCTGGTGGAATGTGAAAAGTAGTTTCCATGAAATTGTTGCTTCATTTTTGTGGAACTGCAAACTAATCCCCATTTCTCTGGAACTGCCCCAAGAGATTAATCTCAAGACATCTGAGTCCATATCAAGCTTAGAGTCAGAGGAGAGGAGGCCAGGTTGCTGCAGCAACAGCGTGACATATGTAAAACTCTGTTTGATTATGTTGGTATCACAGAGAAAGCTGTTTAAGGGTTAGGTCAGGTTTTTTAGCTGTACTACACTTTTCCAGAGACTGTCAGTCACTCTCAGATTGGCCAGGGAGTCAAAATGCATGATGAATACCTTCAGCAATCTCATGTGGATAGCAAGTTAGCTATCCACTAAAGTAATACAGTAATAAATTATTGAGAACTATTAAGGAAACTAGTAGTGAGCCAGATTCTTCCCTGCAATTTGGAGACAAATATAATTAAAATTTCTGATTAAAATATTTTTTTTTGCTTTTTGATTGCTTTTATTTATCTTCAAATTCAGAATGAGTATAGAAAATGACTTAGAAAACAAACAGATAATCTTTGATAGTCTGTTGGAATGGGAGATGAATGAGTAAACACCTTATACAGGGTGCAAGAAGGACACAGAGTCACTGCTGTGCTGGTTTTCCTTATGATTGTTCAAATGCATTTTGTATGATAAACTGTGCTCATGCTAAACAAAATGGCTTTGTTAATAGAGTGCTATAACCCCAATTTATTTGTCCATACTGCAGTGTTTACAGTGACATGCCTGTTCCTTCATGGAAGCTCTGTCAGCTTAAATAAACACATTAAAGGCATTTGTTCTTTCTAGAATAAGTTTCCATTTGTTTGTCTGCTTTTAGGCCAGGCTGGATGGGGCTTGAAGCAATGTGGTCTAGTGGAAGGTGTCCCTGCCCATGGCAGTGGGATGGAACTGTATGATCTTTAAGGTGCTTTCCAACCCAAACCACTCCATGATTCATGATCCTATAATCGCCAAATAGTGCGGAAAGGAGAGGTACAAGTTTTCTTGCTTCTCCATTTGGAAGTAGTTCAGTGAAGGTCCCACCAGTGACAGGACCTGAGGGAATGAAATTGTGTCAAATGTGGTCTAGTGGAAGGTGTCCCTGCCCATGGCAGTGGGATGGAACTGTATGATCTTTAAGGTGCTTTCCAACCCAAACCACTCCATGATTCATGATCCTATAATCGCCAAATAGTGCGGAAAGGAGAGGTACAAGTTTTCTTGCTTCTCCATTTGGAAGTAGTTCAGTGAAGGTCCCACCAGTGACAGGACCTGAGGGAATGACCTGAAGTTGTGTCAGGGTAGGTTTAGGTTGGATATTAAGGAAAATTCTCTAAAAAGAGGATGGCTGGGCACTGGAACAGCTTCCAGGGCAATGGTCATGGCCCCAAGCCTGACAGAGCTCAAGGAGCATTTGGGCAATGCTCTCAGGCATATGGTGGGATTGTTGGGGTGTCCTGTGCAGAGACAAGAGTTGGACTTAATGATCCTTGTGAGTCCCTTCCAACTCTGAATATTCTGTGATTGAGTGGGTTGCTTCTCTGTGGAGGAACCTTTAATCTTCCCAGCCTTGACCCCTCTGTTTCTGCTTCCCCTTCTCTCTGAGCATGGAGACACTCAGCTCATCCAGTCACATCTCTGGTGTACGATTCGATCCTGCCACCAGGGCCACTTTCAGAATTTTAGTGTTAAAATGATGTCTTTCTTCTTGCTATCTCTGATCCAACAACCTGTACACAAAAAGCTTTTTATTCTTCCAAAGCTGCTTCCTTTCAGCTATGCCAAACCACACCAAAACCTTATCAGTGGGGTACTGCAGCTGCGGTTTAATGTGAGCTCATGCTTTCCTGACTGTAACTATCTTGAAAAGTTTCAAATTGTTTACTTATCTGCTAGAAACACATGTTAAAGGAAGTTAAGGCTCTGTTGCCCAAGGTGCATTTTAAATTGAGGAAGAACTGCTTCAGATATTTCACATTACATCTTCCAGCTTTATCTGGTGCTGTAAATTATAAAGCTGCTCCATTGAACTGAATGAAGATTAAATTTTTGAACACTGTTTTCTGAAGAATGAAGATTTTTCTCTTTGAAATGAAGACTCTGTCATGCATCAGTATGGCTTACTGTACACATTGTTACCCAAGCCTTTCTTTTTGCTATTAGGGTGCCAGACTGTTCCATGGGGACCATGTCCTGTTGTTGATCCGTGTACTGACATTAAAAAGCATCTGCAGATGGAGTCAGTGTGGGATGTGCCTTGAACAGCAAGTGGTCTGGGAAACTGTAATTCTTGTGCTGTCATCTTGAAATCAGAACTGTCATGAAGGAGAACTAGCTGGAAAAATTTATCCTGTCTGTGCAGACCTTCTCCTGTAGATATCCAATGTATGTGTGATACATGGATGCATTTTAAATAATTGCTTGCAACATCCAAGTGAAATACTTACACACTGCTGTTTTGCTCAGATCCATGCCTCTATCAGGCTGAATTCCTGGCTTCTAGCCCTCTTCTCTTAGTTCTCTCAATGTGGGGAGGTCTTGCCTTTGTTTGTTTCCTTCTGTGCCTAGCACAGGCCCCCAGGAGGAAGTTGAGTTGGATACCTCCTTTAAAGCAACACAGTACCAACAGGATTGAGGGTGGCAAACAGTTTCGTCGCCTGTGTATAAAACGAAGAATTTAGTCCAGTTTCCTCTTAGGAATCGCCTCTCATGTATGCACACAAAAAACCAGACACTACAGCAGCCCCAAACTCCTCTTGCTCAGAATTGCAATACAGCTATCTGGTGTGGACATGTCATGGGGCTGGACAGTGTTCACCAACGTGGGAAGAGGTTCCTCATGGCCTATTCTCTGTGTCGTTCTCACCAGCTCCACAGAGGAGAGCTGAGGGGAGACACAGTATCATGGTGCCTTGTTTGCTTCCCCGGTGGCAGCTACACTCCCCTTCTTTCAGGAGCAGCACAAGGAGGAGCAGCAGCATGTCCTTTACGTTGAAGAGAAAGCAGAGGTGGCAAGTGCACCTGGGACTGCTGCAGTCAGGGATTTTCTGGGTGAGTGGGTCGAGGTCATGTCTGCCTTGTTAAGTCACCCATCAGCAGAGACACTGGGGGTGTGCAGCTTTCAGTTCAACCTTTCCAGCAGAGCTGGGGTGAGCACAAAATGAGAAGAAGAGAAAGAAAATGTTTTCTGTTAATCAGATGGCTATATGCTTTCTGCCCTCTGGTTCTTAGCTTTAAATGTGACTGTGTCTGTGTTTAAGCAGATTACTTTTGTGGTAATCAGGGTGTTTCATAGCCTGTTTTATATAAGCAAAAGTTAGTCCAGTTTTCTCTGATATATTGAAATACTTTGCATAGCAAGTTAACAAGAAAGGCTGGTGAGGGAAAAGAGAACTGTTCTTTATTTAAATCCTAAATGATTGACATGACAGCTGTGTTTTGAGATGACTTGTGTGCTAATTTATTTCTACAAGTCCGTAAATGAAACAGTGATGGGATCCTACCTTTCTTACTATTCACAAAGGTGATTTCAGGAAGTTGTTGTATGAATCTTTGTTCCTGAGTATTTATGTGAGGGCTAAATTGTTACCATGTGTTGTCAGTATACGGGGGAGTCTTGTTTCTGGGCAGGTGTACTTTTCTTTAGCACTTTCCCTCTGTCCTTTGAGAATCATAGAATAGCCTGGGTTGAAAGGAATCTTAAAGATTATCTAGTTTCACCCCTTGCCATGGGCTGGAACACCTTCCACTAGACCAGGTTGCTCCAAGCCCTGTCCAACCTGGCCTGGAACACTTCCAGGGATGGGGCAGCCACAGCTTCTCTGGACAGCCTGTGCCAGTGCCTCACTGCCCTCACAGGGAAGAATTTTTCTTCTAATATCCAATCTAACCCTCCTCTCTTTCTGTTTGAATCCATCCCCCCTTGTCCTGTCACTCCAGGCCCTTGTAAATAGTCCCTCTCCATCTTTCCTGTAGGCTCCTGGAAGGCCACAATTAAGTCTTTAGTAATCACACTTATGCCTTATTGAACCTGCTCCCAGAAGCAAAGACAAAATGCTTGCTAACAGTGAGGGGTGAGGGGTAAAAGTAGCCCTGCAAGTACCTAGGTGAGGGGAGGAGGAGGGAAGGAGGTGCTCCAGGCACCTGAGCAGGGATCCCTGCAGCCCATGTAACAGATACCTACTCTGTCGCTGTGGAGGGCCCCAAGCCAGAATAGGTAGATGTGCCCTGAAGGATCTGGCCTGTGGAGAGACCATGCTGAAGCAGGTTTATCCTGTAAGACTACAATCTGTGGAGAGGACCCACACTGGAGCAAAGCAAAAGTGTGAGGAGGGGGGAGTGGCAGAGAGGAGTTGCTATGAACTGGCTGCAACCTTCCACATGATAGTAACTGTTAAGCGATCTTGATCCACCATCTTTTAAATCCCGGTTTTCTCCCTCTGTCCTGTTGAAGAGAGGGAGTGAGAGAGCATATGGGTGGGCATCTGACAGCCAGCCAAGTCAACCCAGCACAACTGGGCTGTGGAAAAATTGAGAACTAATATTTCCATGGCATTTATATTGGAATTGATGATTTTTAGCAACTTCTAGTAAGAAGAGTGTGAAGCTATTCCTCTCTGATGGCTCTAGCTGCTGTCGTAAAGTCTGGAGGGGAGACTGAGCTGCTCATTGATACTGCTCAGTGATACCAGCTGAGTGTGCATCTGCACAGTAAGAACTGGGATTTTTAAATAATTTAAATAAGGTAATTTAGGAGATGCAGAGCAAACTTTGCTGCAAACTTTAATTAACGCTAGAATTCCAGACTTTTATATTTGTACTCAGCTGTTTGAAATACCAAGAGCATATTCTACTGCAATTCTTAGAATGAGGCTTGATTCCTACTAAGTAATGTAGTGCTGACAAGCTCATGCATCATATTTAAAATCACTTCTTCCTTTTGGAAGGGCTGAAGGAAGTGGGCACAGGCTTTCAAAGACTCAAAACTTAGTCCTTCTTCCTTGGTAGTCACATAGTTATAAACTTCATTGGCAACAGGCAAAGCCCAATGAATTGACATCCAGGAAGTTTCATTGAAATGAGCTTTAAATTTAGTAGATTTGACTGCAAAAGTGCTTTAAAAACCAAGCCCTTGCTCTTATCTGTGAGTTCTTACAGAAAATCTGTGAGAAAATGGGGTACAAAGTCATCTCTTCTGGTTCTCTGCCCTTTGTTTTAAGTGGCGGATGACTTTTTATCAGAAAAAAAAGAACAAATGACCCAAAGGCTACTTTAGCTCTGTCTTTCTCGAAGTCAATGGAACTGAAGCAGTTTATAGTGATGAGGTGCTGGCAAGTGTATTATTCTGACAGAAGAGAACAGTTGTGCAATTTACTGCAGCTCATCCAAACTGCAAATGAAGATTCTGTATTCCCTTAGTTTGAGGAAATCAGCAGTAAAAGGTCTCCTCCTGTTTCCTTTTTCTCCAGCTGCTGATTTTGCCAAGGTTTCCCACTTTTGCAGAGGTTTCCTCCTATGCCCTTCTTGTTCTCACCAAGGCAGAGGCATGGAAAGAATGCCAAAACTCACTAGTTTATAGGAAGAACTGATGTGATCGGGTTTAAGTTATTCCAGCTACTGATGGTGCTGTAAACAGACTTGAATAGGACAGCTGGAACAATTTCTAGCCACAGTTTCTAGAAATAGCATTATTATTTACATACAATCACATGGTTAGAGCTAGTGCAGTAAACAGCAAAAGCACAAACCTCTCTTGATATAGAAGAATGCCTTGTTAGAAAAGAATCTTCCCTTGCTTTGTGCAGCTTAGCACAGAGCTTCTGATTCAGTACACGAATATATCAAATAAGGTCAAGTATGATACAATTTTGGTGTCATGCTGAATTGATGGTGGAGCTAATATTGTTACAGTCCTGTTGTGACTGACATAAACGTGTCACATTTTCAATAGGGTGATTCATGAAAGATACAGGAGAATCAATGGAGATAAAAATAGGTAATGCAATAACAGCATCCATCTCATCATAATTTTGCTTGTATTACACTGAGTAACCTGATTAAAAGGGTCATATTTAAAAGTAATCTGGCAAAACTGCTTATAAAAATGAGAGTGAGAGAGGAGGAACCCAAACTGGTGAGCTTTGCAGATGAGCTAGAGGGCAATACATCAGTCTCCACAGGGAACACCAGCAGTGAGCTCCCTGCATGAAGGGGGGCAACAGGCAGCCCCCACCATTCCTGAAGCCTCCTCTCAGCTGGAGAACTGCAGCCAGCCTGGCACATTTCTGCTTGGTGAGAGCCAAAGTGAAGTAAAAAGACCCAGAATGGTATGCTTTGAATTGAAAAATCTCCTTTGTATTCTCCCCTAGTGAATACAAATATATATATACACTCTAATATATTTATACACTATATAATATATACATGAATACTTTCTATTCACACCTAGTGGTACAGGGCCTAGATGTTAGGAATAAATTGTTCCCTGTGAGGGTGGTGAGGCACTGACATAGATTACCCAGAGAAGCTCTGACTGCCCTGTCCGTGGAAGTGTTCAAGGCCAGGTTGGATGGGGCTCTGGACAACCTGGTCTAGTGGAAGGTGTCCCTGCTCATGGCAGGGGGTAGAATGATATGAACTTTAAGGTCCTTTGCAACCCAGGCCATTCTATGATTCTATGAATACAGATTTCTCCCATGCTGCACTTTGGAGATCTATAATTGGAACCAAAGTGGTGTTGCTCCTGCCATGAAGTTTGTGTTTTTGCAAAAGACTAGATCTGGGGAGGTTTGTGTTCTTGGTGGGGCAAGAGTGGATTAAGATGTGGTGCTACTTTCATTCAAGCCATGCAGCACTATGCCAACAATCTCTTTCCTTTCCCTCCAGCTTGGAAGATGACGCAATCAGTACGTAGACACACATCAAAGGGAAAAGCTTTGATAGCAATTTCTGGAATATCAGACCCATCAGTGTTGCTCAGGTTTCTCTTCATTACAGGGTAACATGTTTCAAGAAATCAAGGAGCTCAGAAGTACACTGATGTTTGTTATTCAAAAAGTGTGATCTACATCCTTCATGCATCTCAGAATTTACACTGTACTGTTATGTTGTGGATGATAAGCACAAAATCAAAGGGAGAATTTTTCATCTCACTCTAAAACCCCTTTATAACACAGAATATGCATCACAAACAGCTGTGTTTGAATTAGAAGGAAGGGAAAAAAACCTCAGGAAGATAGCAGAGAGCAATTGAGGGAGATGATGTCCTCTGCAGCCTAAAGTGGTGAAAGAGGAGCTGGGACTTGAGTGCCATTTTCTCAGTGACTCAGACTGCTGCACTATAAGGAAAGGACATGGAGACATTCAGAAAGCAGATGATATATTTGTGCAGTGATACCTGCATATGGTGATGCAGCCGATACGTATGGACACGTGGGAACAAGAATGGCAGTCCTGAAGCAGGACTGTGCTGTTTGGCTGTGGTATTTTGATGACATATTAACATAGATTTTAGTCCTCCAAATTCCTGCCTGTCACCATTTTTCAATCTGTGCTCCATTCCCCTGTTCTCACAGCCTAAAAATTGGAGCTGGAGGCTGCTTCTGAAGCCTGCAGGCTTGCCTCATGAAGTTGATCATTTTTATGGGATTCAGTGATTGGAGTTGTGCTACAATAGCTCTGTACTGCAGTCTTACTATGTCCTGTCATCTTGGGGCTCAATCACTGGTACACAAGGAGGATAAAGAAAATGAGATGGAATGAAAAAATCTCAGATAAGGGCGAATTGGCAGGTTGATGATAATCTTAAGTATGTGAAACTGTGTTTATGCACGTTTTCTAGTTAAACTCAAGTGCTTTCCAGCATGCAACATGCTTAAGAGATTACAGAGTGTGGGATTTGCTGCAAATACTGTCAGGAAATTCTCAAAAACACTTCTCTTATTCTGGCACGTTGTGTTGTGCCCCAAACGTGAAAGAACACCTCAGTGTGAACTCAGACATCTAGCAAATCATGTGAATGTGCTTATAAAACTACCAAGACAGTATCAGAATGTATTTGTGGCTAATGGGGAATAAAGGATTTATTCTTTTTCCTTTCAGGGATACCTTTGTATTAAGACTCAAAGACATTCACTGTTTCTTGCCAGGATAAGAAAAAAAAGACCAAATTGTGAGAAAACCAGCAAGATTCCTGTCTTTGTAAGTCTTAAAAATTCAAATAACTGGCAGTGCCCAAGCAGAGACACCTCTGACTGCTGCTGACAGCCTGTTACTTTTACAGTCACCTTCCAGAGCTTTATTGCTTATCATCAGACAGAACAGTTGGCCCCAGTGGAAAAAACAGGTTGCTGCAGATGACAGGATCTTTACAACGGGCAATCATGATGGCATTAGTGTTTATCCACTGCAGTAAGTGTATAAATCACAGCAAATGGGCTTCCCCTTGGAGTCAGAATCTGTTGTGTTATTTTTGCCCAGCCACCAATATTTATCCACCAAATGGTGAAATTGCCAGACACACTTCATGCCTAGTCCAGCGAGCAGTTAGGGTTTACTGTCCACAGATCACAAACCTGTTATCAGAGGCACAGATATTAAATTAAAGGTAGTGTAGTTATTAGAGGGTTCTCCCTAGTCTCTGTGAGCTGGAGGTGTTTTGCAGTCTGTCAGTATAAATGAATAAAAGGTTTAATGTGTGCTCTTCCTCTTGTGAGGGCTTTGGTGGGAGAATGAGGTAACGGATTCTGGACATGAGGCTGCAGACTGTCCCCAGGTCACATGTGAGACTCACTGTTGTCAATGCCTTAGAAACAGAAGGTTAATTTTACCCAGGTAAATACTAATATTCAGTTTCCACTCAATACTTGGACAGTTAATTTTGATAGAATAGGCACTTCCCAGAAATCGTTACATAAATCAGTGGAATTACAATATAAGCATCCTCTGGAGCTTTTTCATTCCAGTTTTCAATGCCGGACAGTATTCAGTGTTAGAGGTTTGAAAGGAAGAAATTATGCAACGGACAACTATGGGAAGATATCCCTCAAGAAAGCTCTTTCCCAGCTCCTTATCCTCTGGTGTTTCAACTATAGCTAACATGCATGAATTCTGCATTTAATCTTATCTGATGTAATTGTAGCTGTTCTCATTCTCCCTTTTTTCATCTCTTCTTGAATCCCACTGAACTCTCAGTTCTCAGTATCACCTTGTAGCAACATGTTGTCCAAGTTAATTATTCTTTGTCTCAAACAGCATTTTCTTCCAAATTTGGTACTTTTTCTCAAAGTATGTGTACATATCCAGACAAATTAAAGGGATCAACCAGAGAGGATAATCTTCTGTCTGTATCTTGCTATTTTCTGTATCTGCATCCCAGTTTCTGTACATGGTTCCATCTGTTGGCTGTTCCATCCCCAAAGGCTGTGAGTTGGGCTGTGAACTACCCTTCACTCCTCTTAGTACTAACACTCAATCCCAAATTTTAGTTGCAGTTGAACAAGATGCTGCTTTGTTGAGAGGAAAGAGCTAAGAGAACAGAGGGTGTTTGCTTTTCCTTGTGGAAGCATACTAATGGGAAAATTTTTGGTCCTGAGAGGAAAATTCCAAGGTTAAACAACAGTAGCAGAAATTTCACAGCTTGGAGTGTGCATCTGTGCTTTTGGTTGTGCCTTCTCTCTTTTCTTTGTCAAGAAAGGATGCCCTGAAAGGAGCAGCATCTTCTGATCTCCCAAAAAGTCATTCCATTTCCCTAACTGCCCTGCTGAGGTGAGCTCTCTCCTATAAACCCCTGCTGTGGCATTGTAGTTTTTTTGACTCCGGAATCCTAGGTCACCCAGATGTGCTTTTTATAGCACTCCTTCCTCTGCTTCTCTTGTACAGAGCATTCTTGTACAGAGCAAAGCTTCACTCAGAAAGCTGGTGGTGTTGATCTCTGGAGATACAGCTATAGATGGGTATTGACTCCTGTGCAGGCACTGAGGTAAAGAGAATGGCAATTTTCCATATGTAAACCGGAACATCAGGTACAACACCAGGCCTTCCATCCAACATGAAGTTATCTCTTCTCCAAGTGGGCAGTCCCACTCACCAGACAAGGTTTCCTTTGAAAACAATCTCCTGCCTTTCATTCAACACTTATTTTCTGGAGCTCTCTCAGTTGGCCTGCTCTGAAGGGTTTTGGTGACTTTATGAGAAAGAAAAGTTAGGCTCTTGCTAGCTGTGTTTGTACACCAAAAATGCTCTAATATGTATTTTATGCAGCAGAGAGAGAAACACCCATATAAAAAAGACACAGGGACTTAATGGTTGTCCAGCCCCAACAGTCTATACAGCTGTATTAATATTTACCAATCCCATTGCTTTTAATTCCCATGCAGGAATTCTGGCAACTGCATAACTGCTGAGAATCCAATTTTTATTTAAAAAGAAGATCAATTCTTTACATACATAGATCTGCTGAAAGCCATGTCAGGAAGAGGTAGTTGAATTTGTTGTTGTTGTTTGTGTTGTTATATGGGTCTTTTTTGGGGTGTAATAACAGAAAGGAAGAGCTTGCATTGAACAATTCCTGAGATCAGGATAGTAGATTAAAGGAGAGCCACCCCATCAGCATCTTTTTTAACGTCTCTTTACAGCCCCAATGATCCTGTCAGTGCTCCTTTCTTTCCTGACAAAAGAACTAGTCATAGCCTCCAGGAGATGAAAAAAATGGAGGATGCTTTTTTCCCCAGGGTGGGAGTAATGCATTGCAGCAAGGACCAATCCCGAAGAATACAAACACTGGAGAAATTCACTACTGTATGCCAAAGAATCATTGAATCGCTTAGGTTGGAAAAGACCTCTGAAAGTATTGAGTCCACTCATTAACCCAACACTGCCAAGGCCACCACTACCCCCTGTGTGATTGCTTGAATAAAATCACCTGCACTTTTCTTGCTTTTTCACTTTCCTGTAAATCTAGTTTTTCTGAACTCTGAGAAATAGGAAGTATGCAATATTTACCTGTATAAATCCATGGAGGTTTGTAGGGACATGCTTGCTTGGATGTGTACAAGCAGCTCAGTCCAAAGGAGGTATCAATAAATCACTGCAGAACACAGCCCAAGCTAACGTGCCATGTCAAGGGAGCACTAGTGTGGCTCAACAGTTTAGACTCTAATCCTTGCTTTTATTCACCTACCTTGGGATGCCAATAAAGATACTTAATATCTGTTTAGACATGCCCTAACGGGATATGTACTGCACAAGGTGCTATATAGACATACATTTTTCAAAGAAGCAAATATGAAATGTAATTCAAAATAGGAGTGAAATCCAACAGCATCAAGTTTACATCCACTTAAGTGTTTTAAAATTGCACACCAATAGAGACAGAGATGCTTGCTATCACTAAGTGGCCTTGACCCATAGTATCACAGAGTAGTTAGTTATAGGGGGAACATTGTGAAGTTGCTTGATATATACCTATAGTAAATAAATATATATATGGGTATATATAGTGTGTAGTTAAAAGATATGAAGCTGTTAGAGAGCATCCAAAGGAGGCTATGAAGATAGTGAGGGCTTTCAAGGGGAAGCCATACGAGGAGCAGCTGCAGACACTTGGTCTGTTCATCCTGGAGAAGAGGACACTGAGGTCAGTCCTCACCATGGCCTGCAGCTTCTTGATGAGAGGCAGCACCGATCTCTGCTTTCTGTGACCAGAGACAGGCCCTGAGAGAATGGCATGGAGCTGTGTCAGGGGAGGGTTAAGCTGAATAGTAGGACAAGGTTTTTCCCCCAGAGGGTGGTTGAATACTGGAACAGCTCCCCAGGGCAGTGGTCGTGGCCCCAAGCCAGACAGAGCTCAAGTATGTGCTGAGGAATACATCTGGTGCAGGTAGCTCAGTTTGCAAATTGCAGATTGAGATGCAGATTGAGCTCTGGGTGGGAGATGGGAGGCTGTGAACTGCCAACCTTGGTTTAACAAAGGGCATAAAGATGGGTAGCACCAGCCAGGTTGATGAACATTGGGAGACACAGCAGGAGTGAAGGACTCCGGAGGAAGAGCAAAAGAGTTGTGGGTGACTTGGACTGTGAGGGGATAAAAGCCCAGATTGGAGGTCCCTCCTCAGAGACATCAGCTTAGGCTGTTTCTGTGTTACTGCACAGTAAATAAATAGTGTTATGGAACTGGACATCTGAGACTTTGCTATGGGAAAACTGATGTTGAACTGGTAAGGAAACCTGGTCTGACTGTGTGTGAGGGAATGTGTAAGGAATCAAGTGGGGACCCATTGGCTGGCTCACTGGAGCCATCGCTGTGAGGGGGCTTCAGTCCCAGCAGTAAAGTCTCTGGTGTTGGGAGTGTGACTGCCTGAGACTTTCATGAATAAGCAGTCTGGGAAGCTTCCTTAAGAATTGTGTGTCCCAAAACTGCTCCAGAATGCAAGTAAAAATCTAGTAACTGAGGGCAATTCTCAGATAAACTCCAAAAACAAAATCTGAGCTTTGGGTGACCTAAAATTCTACTTGTACCTGCTCCACAGGAGCTTTTCACTCCACATCTAACAGCAGCATCAGCAGCACTGTCACTACTGATTGAGCTATGTATGTACACTGTATGCCTAATATCTTAAAAAGGACATGGTACGGGTTTGTGTGCTCCGAATTTTTGCTCCATGCTGGATGTGTCACTCACAGGCTTGTGTGCCAAATATGTTATTTGGCAGCTGTCCTATGGTAATCCAACAAACCCTGGTTGTGCTAATAACAGAACAGACCCAAACCACTGCCAATTGTAACTTTTCAAACTGCAGCTCTTAATGAAAGCACGGGCAAGGCTTTATAGGAGTGCAAACATCAGCAGCAGCATCCTAGCAGCCAGTCCTGCTGAGGAGGATGTGTGGCTGTAAACTGGGGACATTGACAAAAGTCAAAGAAAGTGTGAAAAGCTGCACACTGGCTGTAATGAAATTAGATAAGGGAACTAGCAAATGAAAAAGCATATATACTGTCTGGAGGGTTGTGTTGTACACAGTGAAAAATTCTAGCTGCCATAAAGCAGGGATGGGCTGGAGCCCCAGGAAATGAATCCCTGGGTGACTGCAGGCTAATTTAGTAGGTAGGATTTGATTTTGGTTCAGCTTTGCCTGTTATACCAGTAGTGATAAAGTGCATTTTCTTAGAAGTTTCTGTCCTGTTTAGGAAGAGGTACATGAAGGCTGAAAGAGAAAGAAGGCCCATTTGGTATTTTTATTTCAGATTCAGTGAGTCAATTATGATACTACATAGCAGAAGCATAATGAGTCAGGGACCAGATTCCACATCCAATACAGCTTTCCTTTCTTTAAAGTAAATGTAAGAGATATATCATTAAGTGAGTTGAAAGAGACAGAAATGTGTAACTTGCCCAATCTGGTTCCTCCAATGGTTAGTTAATCATCAGACTAAGCTCTATCAATAACAATTATATGTTTTGGCTGTGGACAGGAAACCTGTTCCTGGGCAGAGTACACATTCCTAAAGATGGCACTGAAAACACTGGATTTGCTCTCTGAACTGAACTCTCCAGTTAAAGCAAGTGCAGCACCAGACTGCTCCAGAGTGGATGGAGTTGTCACACTCAGCACCTCTGAAATGGCAATTTTCACAGAATCACGGAATCATTGAGATTGGAAAAGACCTCTGAGATCATCAAGTCCAACCTGTGACCAATCATCACCTTGTCAACTAGACCAGAGCACTGAGTACCATGTCCAGTTCTTTCTTGAATGTTTCTTGGCAATTTGTAACCAAACAGGAGGAATTTGGAGCCTGGGATGCCCTGTTTGGGAGTTGACCCCTTGTCAGGGCAGCAGCAGCAGGGTGTATATTTAAGCACACATGCTGCGATGCAACTTCCCAACAATTTCTCCTCCAGCCTGTTTCTACAGGGAGCACACAGCAGAAGGAGAACATGAACCAGTTTGTTTACCTTCATTCATGCCACTGGCCCATAGGGCTTTCCAGAGGCTTTCAAGTTTAGGGCATTAAAAAAAAAAATCCTCCTTTGCCTTTTTATTTTTCATGTCACAAGGTAAGATGCCAGTTTGGATACTTTGTGCTTCCTTACTTTATATATTTTCTAAATAAGAAAGGAGCTGGGAGCTTTCACATCTTGAAAATCTAGTGAAATGTTAATGCTGGGGCAGTTTTTCCCCAGTTGATGTGATCTGATTTCTCCCTGGAAGCCTACTTTAACTGCCTTGCACTGTTTGCAACTGATGTGCTGTTTGCTGCTCCCTTTGGCTGAGCCACACAGAAGCGAAAGTAATGATCTAGTTGCAAGATTTATTCATGTCTAGAAGACTGAAACCCTATTTATATATTTTGGTGCTTTTTTATTTTCTTATCAGCTTTGTTTTTATTCTGCTTTGTGAAGCATAAAGGGATTTTTGAGGTGTCAGTCATTCAGGTTTGAGAAATGTGCCAGACTTGTTTGGTGTACAAATGAAACAGTCAAGGGGAAACTGAGATGAGAAACTTCAGACAGAAGCACACTACCAGTGCTTTTGCAATGTGCAAACACATTTCCCCTCAAAACCTCTCTATCTAGAAGGGAAAAAAATTTATCTAGTTACTAAACTAGATAAATGAATAAAAAACCAAACAGGCAAATAAAATATTTAGTGAGTCTATAAAGAATAGTATCCTTCTCATGAACCCTGCACTGGGTGGCTCAGCACCATCTGGCCTGACATATTTTTAAGCACTGAAATGTCACTTTTTTTTTTAAAGTTTAATGATTTTTTAAACAAAAACAATCTGTGGAGCAGAGAGAAAAGTGAGTTCAAACAACTACTGTGTGTGTGAGGTCATTTGGTGACTGTGCTCCCTGTTAGTGGGACTGGAGTAAGGAAAAAGTGAATCATAGGATCACAGAAGGGTTTGGATTGGAAGGACCTTAAAGATCATCTAGTCTACCTCCTGCCAGGTTGCTCCAAGCCCCATCCAGCCTGGCCTGGAACACTTCCAGGGATGGGGCAGCCACAGCTTCTCTGGGCAACCTGTGCCAGTGCCTCAGCACCCTCACAGGGAAGAATTTTTTCCCAATATCCCATCTAACCCTGCCATCTGGCAATGTGAATCCATTCCCCTTTGTCCTGTCAGTCCATGCCCTTGCAAATAGTCTCTCCCCATCTTTCTTGTTGGCTCCCTTCAGGTACTGGAAGGCAGCAATTAGGTCACCTTAAAGCCTTCTCTTCTTCAGGCTGAACAGTCCTAATTCTCTCAGCCTTTCCTTGTAGCAGAGGTGCTGTGTCCCTCTAATCCTCTTGGTGGCTCCTCTGGATTCACTCCTACAGGTCCATGTCCTTCCTGGGCTGGGTCTCACCTGAGCAGTGCAGAGGGGCAGAATGCCCCCCTCACCTGCTGCCCACAAATCCCAAAACAAACTCAGCCTGTGTCCCACTTTTAGCTGTCTGTTCTTGAAAAGTCACTCTAGGAGCCACGACTTATTTGCACCTGGTTTATAAGAAGGAACAGTGTGACATTGTGCTTTTCTGGAAAAATGACATCCGTTGACTTCTGTTGATAGCCTGAGATGTTCCCAACTGCCTTAATGCTAATGTCCACGTAGTTACAATTCATCTGCTAGGTGGGGTTTTTCCTTTTTGTGTGCTTAGAGATGAACATAAGTCTGCTGTCCTCACATTTAAACATTTTTTTCATAGATGCAACTATTCTGCTGTGAGGGTATTAATCTGCTAAAAGAGTTTGTTATGTGTTTTATTTACACTGGAAGAAAGTGTATTTGATGGTTTGTTTTTCATTTGATCCCAGTCCTTGTATTTTTTGATTCTTGAATCAAAGTAAATTGAAGGATAAACTTCAGTTCAGTTTTATCTGCTGGGGATAACTGTGATCTGATGAGGCTGACCACAAAGGAAGTTTATGGGAAAAAAAGCCAATTTGACAGGACCCATTTGTCAACTTCAATGGTGTACAGCCCTGATGAAGAAATAATAACTACATATTGTCCATGTGGAATTGTAGTAGTTTCTTCTGCTGCTCCCCTAAGAAATGTGTAGAGTGTCACCAGTACCTGTCCAGGCTGAGAGTTATTTGAAGTGGCAAATACGACTCAATTCTCTGAAGAGGTTTTTGTTGTAAGTATGTATTTGACTTAATAGCTTGAACATTGGAAAATTACTTCAAATGGCACTTCATGCTTATATTCCAGTCCAAATTTTTTAAACAGATGCAGAATTCAGTCCAGAATCAAGCTGTTTGCTCCTTACTGTGTTTATTTTTCCCTGTTGCCTTTTGGATATGTACACTGGTACACAGAACTGGCTTTTTTAGAATGGATGCAACTTCTTTTCAGGTACACAGCAAATTGGACACTTCACTCCAAACAAACCTCGGGGTAGATTCACCAGAGTCAAGGAAATCAGCTTTTGGCACAAGTGTCTTTTTACTTCTCTGTTTGGATGCACTGACTGTCAGAGAAAAGGGAGTCTGATAACATTGTTGGTTTCCAGAGTTGTTCACATTTGGAACAGCCAAATATGATCTGACATAAGCTGAGTTGGCCACAGTAGGCACTCAGATGTCCTGGATCCTTCAGAGATGTTGGTTGTTCCTGGGGTCTCCTCTGCCAGGTGCACTTGTGCCATCTTTGGAGAGGACATATCTGACATACACAGAGAGTAAGTCCCTTGGAAGTGTTGTCTAAGCAGAAACAATGAAGTAGTCTGGAGGATCAATTTTAATTTTAATAATTTTCAGGAGGAGTTTCTTCACAGAAAGTGTTGTTAAGCACTTGAATGCATTGCCCTCGGAGGTGGTGGAGTCTCCATCCCTGGAGGTGTTCAAGAAACAACTGGATGTGGCACTTATTGCTCTGGTCTAGTTGATAAGGCGGTGATGGCTTAAAGGCTGGACTCAATCATCTTGGAGGCCTTTTCCAACGTAAATGATTCTGTGATTACTGCCACAGCACTCTTGAGACACACAGTACTTATAATAGCTGTTGAGTGTGGTGTGCTCACATGTAATTCAATGTAGAATGAAGAAATAGATCTATTCATATATTTATTTATTAATCAGGAATAATGTATTTTATAGCTACATTTGAAGCTACATGCTGCTCTGGGAGATGAACTTTTCTGCCTATTTTGGGATTTAAATGGCCTCAGCATCATGATGGGATTGCTAAGGGAAAAGTATGGTTTTGCTTGGGGTTTTGGGCTTACATCCTACTTCAAACTGAAAGGGAATAGGTTTAGATTAGGTATTAGGGAAAAATTCTTCCCTGTGAGCGTGGTGAGACACTAGCACAGGTTGCTCAGAGAAGGTGTGGATGTAACATCCTTGGAAGTGTTTAAGGTCAGCTTGGATGGAGCTCTGAGCAACTTGGTCGAGTGGAAGGTGTTCCTGCCCATGCCAGGGGGTGGAAAGAGATGATCTTCCAACTCAAATAATTTCATGATTCTATGATTCTGTGATTTCAGTCTACGAAAGCTTCAGGCTTCCCTTTGTATGCACAAAACCCAAGTAGAATATTCTGCAAAATTGTGTTTCTATATGAACAGGACACTAGATATGTTACCAATACTGCACGAAAATACCAGCTGTCTTTACTGGAAGAGCTGCTCTGTGGGACTCTACAAGGAGCCCAGACTGTTGAGGGTAGTTGTGAGCTGATTAACTTCCTAGCTCCATCCAAGCCCCCTCAGTAGCATGCTCCCCCTTTTCCTTGCTGCAGCCCTCCCAAACACTATGGTATTTTGTGTCTGCAAGTGTTATTTAATATATTCTTATTCCCAACTTTTTGGTTTTGTCTCAGAGAACTTCATGTTAACTTTGGCCATATATTCCTAATGTTTTCCTCAGACAAAAAGTCTTTGCGAAAACTGACAACTTACTTAATCAGTAGTGGGAGTAATGCCATCGTTGACATATCCTGTGATGTGTGTCCAGTTCTTTCCAAAGATGCCATCTATTTTAAGAAATTTTCATTTGGGATAGTCAATAGCTTTTTAGTGGTATTTAATGACACCCACTTGCCTTTTAGACAGTGCTCTTTGATCTCTGGAGTACTGTCCTTTGTATGAGAATTAGATGTGCTGCTTAGAGAAAGAATTAATATGCTATTCCCAACTTCATGTCTGTGCTTTCCTCTTTCTTGCCTTTGTTTATCCTACCTTGCCTATCATAACACTCATTATACTGACTTACCTGTGCTATTGTATCCATTTGATAGTTTTTCCATTTTTGCTGCACTCTCCCTGCTACAGATCCGTTTCTCCTTGTTCAGTTTGCATCCAAGTGCCATTTAATAAAGTCCTGACCGCTGCACTGAGTGCTTGAGATAATAAATTTCCTTTACCTGCCAGAGCAGTCCATGCAGTGCAGAGCAGTAGAGATGCCTCCTGCCCTGCACAGCCATCTCTGCAGAGCAGACATCTAGACTGTCCTTTGTGCCAATGACCACTCAGGTATGACAGGGAGCATGAGAGGGGTTGTGCCACCCCTATCCTTTACTGGTGCATAAAGACAAGATTTACTGTCCTGACATTCCTGTCTTGTGTAGCTAAGCATTTCTCCAGAGTGATTCTTTATTGTTTAGTAGAAAATATCTGTTGATATCTTTTGTTTAGTAGTTATCAGTTTGGAGCTGGTGAACAACTGGGAAAAAGCCTGAATCCAGAATATAATTATATAGATGAATATCTAACATTAAAAAAAGATTCCTTCTGAGAAATCAGACTTTTCTTCAGTACTAGTGTGCATGCTTGCAAAGATGTGAAACTAGTGTATTAAAGTACCTGAATACTCATAAAATGTCTCTTAGTTTTCTTCCCACGGATGTAATATTATTAATTCAGGGAAAACTGGAGTAATAGCATAGCTAAGAAATAATTATGCAGTGATGAGATCCCTGCTCATTCTGTCTATGTACACACTTCTTCCAAAATGGGCTGTTCTACCTGTTCCAAATTTTTTCTGAGCCCAAATTCAGGGAAGCGCGCTTAATCCTACAATCCCACCCTCCTTTAGGGTGATCCCACACACTTCTGCTGCCAGGTTGCTTTGAACCTTGTGTCCTGGCAGGAGCAAAGGTGCAGGAAATCACCAGTGCTCAGGGCTTTCTGCATAAGGTACTGCCCTGTGTTCCGCTTAGGGACCTCCCTCTTTCAGTTGCCTTTATTAGTCTGATAATTTAACCACCTTAATTACATGCCTAAAAGGCAGTGGTGTGAATTCCCCCCTTGCTTAATGTGATCCTATTTCTGCCTCTACCAATTCAGCTGACACTTTGCTGTTCTGATCTGGCTTAGCAAAGTCTACTGGCCAAAATAGAAAATCACAGGGAACCTACTCTCTAAATTTTTGAAGGAAAATGAAAATAGTGATCCAAAGATTATATTTCTCACACATTCTTCTTATCTTACTTTATTCCTTTTTCTGAGAAACATGAAAAATGAATAAGCCACAAATTCAATCTCTTCCTTATGTTCTTATCACAGGCATCTCGATGTGGTGTGTTTTTTTTCTCATCATGTGTTTACTATAAAGCTGGAAAATTGGAAAGTACCAAGCATGAGATCTGTCTGTACTCAAAAATTCTGTTGACCCAAAAAATAGAAATTCAACCCCCAAAATGGATTATTTGCTCATGTGGCAAGATAAGGAATTTCTTTATGTTAATAAATCCATAATTTTGCATCATAAGAAGACAAACTAAAAAACAGTTTCCAAATTATCAGAATTAATTAAAATGTAATTATGTGTGAACTACCCTGAACTGATGTTCCTGATGAGCTGAGCTAATCTTGTGCCACTTTCAACCTGAATGGAATTGAAATGTAAAAGTCAGGACTTTGGGAAGCTGAATACTTGGGGAATTTTGAGTAGATGCAAACACCAAAATGGTGAAACATTTCCTGGGTGTTATAGGCCAAACCAAAAGACCACTGAAATCTTTGTGCCTCATAACTCCAATTTAGTTTTTGAATGCTTAAAAATATATAATTTTTGTTCTGAAGCTAAGTGACATACTTAGGAGGACTTGGGTATATATCTGAGCTGTGAAATCAGCACCTTGTTTCCATGGACAGTTCTCTGGGAAGGACATTAGTAATCACTCTTTGCATCCTTTCCTGGTGCCTGTGAAAGTCTCTAGACAGAATAAATAGAGTATAAATTCTATTTCCAGAATCAGGTTGCCTTTTCCTCACAATCCTGGAATGAATAAGTGAGGTAAAGGTCAGAGTCCAGGCTGAGCTAATTAACGATATTTCTAAACAATATCCTAATACAGAGGGTGCGTTTTTCACCTCTGTGTAGGAAGTTCCTCTTAATCCTTTTTGTTTCTTTATCCAGGTTGTCAGACAGCTCCACTTCTGTGTGTGGATAGAAGAAAATTGATTGTTAATCCTGGTTTAACATCTCATTCAGGTGCTTGTATCATGCCTGATACATATTTTGGACCCTATCTTGAGTGTGGAGGTGAAAACAGGCTGAGGGGTGTAACATCCTAAGGCAAAAGAAATGGCCAAATTCTTTTTCAGTGCCTGTTTTTCTCTGAAGAACAATGCACTGTGGTAGAGGCACATAATGACACTGCTGATATGCAACATTTCTGTTCTGATTAATTTACTATGTGGATGAGATCATTCTGTATTGGAAGATGTCTTAAAAATGATGGTTCTGAATGTTTGGCAGAGCTGTTATAAAACATTGTTCTGGAAAGCAGTATATTCAAAATTCACACACTTTTTTTTCACTCCTGCTAGACCATATGCAAGGAGACAGTTTGCATCAGGACCCCGGAGCCGACTTCTGAGTTACCATCTAAACAGGGAATGTTTTGATAAAAGTAAAAAGCTTTCTGATGGCATTTCATGCCCCATTAAAAACTCGAGGACCAATCACTAATAAGGTTATACCAAATGTGTATTCATTCATGTTCTTTTTTCTCACTGTGCAAACGTTTCCAGCCTTCACCCATTATGAACGTTAGAGCGTACGATGTGCGAATCAATCCTCTCTGTGCAGACACAGCAGAATGAAAGGTATAATGATGTGGGAGTGAAGTGTCAATGCATAATTCATATCTGACAGCACACTCTGCAGAGTGCTTTCTGACAGCCTTCCATGGCAGAGAGGTCCTCACACGCTTGGGAAATTCATCTGCATCAGCTCATTGTGTTTCTGCTTGGGTGGCAAGCTCATCATTTAGGTGGAGTGAAATGCCATTCAGAGGCACTGCTGGAGTGGTGGGGAAGGACAACATAGTTCTGCATTATGCTGTTGAGAAACTTTTAGCCCCAAAATACTAGTCTGGTGGACAGTTTCTCTTCTAGCTCAAAAAAACCCACCTCCAGCAAAGATCCAAATGCCTTCGACATGGTAATTTAGTGTTGCCACATTACTGAATGTAACAATGGTGCAGTTGGATGAGACCTACAATGATCCCTGAGTCCAACTGTCCTAACCAATTCAGGGCTGACAAAGTTAAAGTGTTATTAAGGGCTTTGTCCAAATGCCTCTTCAACACTGATAGGCCTGGGGCATCAACCCCCTCTCTAAGAAGCCTATTCCAGTATTTGAACACCTTCTTGGTAAAGAAAAGCTTCCTAAGGTCAAGGCCAAAATCTTATCACAATCTCATAAATGCCCTTTCAGCACCATCCTGCGAGTGCTGGCCCTCAACCTCCTGGAGTCCAGGGGCTGCCACAGCAAGGACGTGCAGCTGGCTACAGCCTGCAGCAAAGCAGAAACATCCTCATGAGCCAAAGTTCTTCCCTCAGTTTACCTGAACATGTTTATATGTTATGAAACTTAGGACCATCGGATTCTCAGCACATTTAAATCAACTCCCTGCACTGAAAGCTAGTGGGGCTATGCCCATTTACACCTCAGTGGTGATCTGCAAGAAGGATGGACAAAGAATATTTACAAGAGCATGTAGTGACAGGACAGGGGGAATGGCTTCACACTGAGAGAGAGTAGGGTTAGATTGGATATTAGGAAGAAATTCTTCCCTGTGAGGGTGGTGAGGCACTGGCACAGGTTGCCCAGAGCAGCTGTGGCTGTTCCATCCCTGGAAGTGTTCAAGGCCAGGTTGGACAGGTCTTGGAGCAACCTGGTCTAGTGGAAGGTGCCCCTGCCCACAACAAGGATCTTGGAAGTAAATTATCTTTAAGATGCCTTTCAACCCAAACCATTCTATGATTCTATGCTTTCCCACAGTCATTACATATTGGTGAAAGGTCAAGATCCAGAGCTTGGCCTCACACTAGTAGGCAGTGGGAACAGATTCTGGTTTTGACCCAAAAGATCCAGTTGCAGCTGAGTGCACTTTGAGCTTGAAATTTTATCTATGGCCTTTTTTTTTTTTAAAATCTATGGGCTTCACTTTTCTGAATGAATGCTCCTGTGGACCATGCTTAGTGATTCCTTGCTATTCCGGGATCATAATAACAAGGTTTATTATGTTCTAACACAGCATGTTGTGACATTATTGCAAAATTATTGTTTTGTTTCTCCTAAACTCAAGGTTTTTTTTGTAACAGTAATAATAATAATAAAAGACATACAGGCTGATGAATTAGCCACCATATCAGACTGCAGCACAACAAAGTCTGAAATAGTTGAGAAAGTAAAATGGAAAAATACCTCAATTTATGAGTGAAACACTAACACACACTAAACTTTTGCTGCACTATTTCTCATTTGATTTTTTTAGTTTTCTCTTCACAAGCAGACAAGACTTAGGCTTCTCAGGTAATAAATTTTAACCAGATTATAGGGATATTCAGCACAGGCTTTCTCTGGAACACATAAATTGTGGGTTTTGTGCAGGTACTTCTCAGTCTGGTAAGACATGAATTTGCAAATGAATAAATAATTACTATTGGTGTGCAGATAGATAATAGCTAACTTCTTGCATAATATATCAGGTAGAATAATTTGAAATTAAATTGCTACTGCTGATGACATGCAGTCAGTGTTTTCAACGTAATTCTTGTAAGGTTAACAGCTTCAGCCACTGGAGTTGAGGTAACTGTAATTTGTTTTGATTTACACCAGTGGGTAGTTGGATCATCTGAAAGCAAAGCAAGAAATATACAGTGGTGTCTGCTTTTTTCCATAGTTAAAGCATGTCTCATCCTGAGGTAGTAGGAAGGAAGAAGGGAAACAGTGGTGTGACAGGAGATGATGCAGTCAAGGAGATACTTAAATACAATAACAATACAGTAACAACACCTTAACACAATCAGTTTGTTCTGAAACCCTGATAATAGGAGCTTGTCCTTGAGATGCTCCAAGGCTGGGCCTGCTCTAGGTTTTTATAGGTGTGGGCGCTACCACATCTCATCTACTGTGGCCTCTGCTGAGGGAAATTCCCTGCCCTGGGATCCCAGTACTTCTCAGGCAGGAACCCTAGCTGTTCTGGGATTTTTGGAAGCAGAACTGTCAGCTGTGCAGTTTTGAGGGATGGATACCCTCAAACCCTTGCTATCTTTTCCTGCTAGTGAGAGGATTTAAATCTGAGTCTGCACCTCAGCCCCTGTGGTGCAGTGCATCATCTGCCTTCCCCCTCTGAAATCAAATTCTCATGAACATGATGTGCATGGGTAAGTGAGAGTTACTTGAAAAAATCCTAGGTAAAGGTGGGGATATTAATTTTCTGTCACTGTGGCAAATATTTATGTCTTACAAAAGGTTGTATCTATTCTGGGAGATAGGCCATGCTGCTTAACAGCTGTTAAGCTCACCTGAACTACTTTGTATTAAACTCCAAACACCCTTTAAATTTCACTGGGTTTTAGGGCACATCAAAGACATGATGCTTAATCTGCCCTGGGTCTGGAGGCAGTTGGCACATTTGGGCATCCTGCATATTTGATATCTTGTCCACCAGAAAACAGGAAGCCTCAAAATAGGATCCTGATGGGATTGTGGATGTGTGTGTGCCCTTCTCTGGCTCTCTGTGTGCCAAGTCCGAGTTGGGTGACTACTACCTCTCTGTTCTTCACAAGCCAGTGTGCCAAGAGAGCAGGCTTTTAATTCCAGGCTCTCATTTCCACACACTGGATAGCATTAAAGTACATTTCTCTCTGTACTGGTGAGGCACCTCGAGTGCTGTGTCCAGTTTTGGGCACCTCACTGCAGGAAGGACCTTAAGGTGTTTGAGTGTGTCTGGAGAAGGGCATCAGAGCTGAGGAAGTGTCTAGAGAATAAGTCCTGTGAAGAGTGGCTGAAGGAGTTGGGAGAGCTCAGCCAGGTCAAAGAAGGCTCAGGAGGGACCTTCTTGTTGTCTACAACTCCCTGACAGGAGGTGCAGCCAGGTGAGGCTCAGGCTCTGCTCCCAGGGAACAAGGGACAGGATGAGAGGAAACAGCTGCACTAGGGGAGGTTTGGACATCAGATCAGGAAGAATCTCTTCATGGAAAGGATTATCAAGCACTGGAACGAGCTGCCCAGGGAGGTGGTTTAACAACCCTTTCCATGAAGAAATTCCTCCTAATGTCCAAAAATATAATTTATGCAAATCTGATTTCCTTTCCTTACTTTTCATCTGCCACATGCTTGGTCTCCTCACTGGATTCTTTTTGTGATTTCCCATATGCAGAATTAACATGAATCCTCACTTTGTACTGCAGTGTTGTGAAGACAATTTAGCTTTGATTAATTCTAGTTGCAGGTGATTGCAAAACATGCAGGAGGGACAGTTACCCTTTAATCTCTGTTAAATCCCAAAGTTCCCAGTACGGAAATAATAATCATTATCTTCCCAATTGCATATGATAAAATGCAGACTCGCTGATTATGGGGGAAATAATTTTATCAGTTGCAATTGGGAAAGTAATGCTAAATGTTATCACACTCAGATGAAAAGGTACTTTTCTGTGTAAACAACCTTGAGAAATGTAAGAGAAAAAGGCCTGGAAAACCTGCAAGACTTTTCTTCCATTCATCTCCTCCTCTTCCCAGCTCATTTGGTGCCACAGAAGGCTGTGGATAGGTGGTATCTTTGATTACCTGATACTCCTGAAAAAAAATGGCCAAGCTGTTACATACATACTCCTTTCCCTGTGTTTTCTTAGTGTGAACATCTCTACTGTGCCTTCATGCATATCTTTCTGCTAAATTTGAGCCACAAGGTATCCTGCCAATGGTTTCTTTTCTTAATAAAGATTATTACAATTAATTTGATTATGAATTGAAATGTCATTAATTTTCTGACAATGTAAGTAGATTCACCCTGAAGCTTTGCCCAAAGATGTGATGAAGTCATTTCAGCGATCCGTACTTGTTGTGGCCCCTCCCCATTTCTGTATCACATTTACCCAGAATAAAACAGCATTCTCCTGTCCTAATCTCTAGGCTATCTGTGGATTTTGAGACTCAAGGAGGTTTCTTTCTTGTCATTTGTCATCATTATAAGTAGTCAAATTATGCCCTCAGGTCACTTTGTGCAACCCTGTTACCTTCACAGTGAATCCAGTGATGTACAACCTCATTAGGTTTGAGGGAGTTTGCATAGGTTTCTTCAAAGGCAGAGCCTGAGAGTAATGAAGTTATAGAATATCACATTAGCTGCAGAATATCTTTCTGTTGATTCTGGGAAGGACCCAGCTATACTGGCAAAGCCCTGGTTGAACTTGCAAGGGAGAGCAAAATGTTTGGAAGGAAAATACAAGGTGAAGTAAGTGGGACACAGTAATTACAAGGCTTTAGTCCATTTGAAACTGATTCACATTTTCTTAGCAACATTTCTATTAAGGTAAGGTTCTAGTTCAATAAGGAGTTACTAGAGCTTCTGGTGATTTACATTTGCATGGTGTATCTTTTATATGTCACTACTAAAGAAGGCATTTTGAAGCACAGCATCCAATGGTTCAGGCACCAGATTAAGAGAGATTTAGAAGTGCTAAGCAAAAGTAAACATCAGAAATCACATGTCAGAGAGGAAAATGAAGGATATATTAAAGGCAGCTTAATATTTAATAAGAGTTCTAATTACTTTTCTTACATTGTGTCAACATTGAAACTGAATGCTTCATCACCTTCTGTGTCCTTTTCAAAAGTGCACTTCTTGCTTTGTCTTTTCAGGCCTTTTCTGGAGGGTAAATACTTGGTAAGTTTTTCAAGATGGCAGTGATGCCATGCCAGTTGTTCTTTGTGCTGGAAATGCTTCTATCACATTACATGATGTCATTTTAAGCATCTCTTTTGTGGAGGTCCAGTTTGACTTCATGGCCATGAGGTCCAGTGGCACCAAGCAGTGGTCCATGTTTCTTGAGAATTACATCCATGCCAAGCTGACTGAAATACCATTTGATTTTGCTTATGTCTTTGGGCTTGGGGTTTTCATTCTGTGAGGTTGTTCAGCCTGGAGGCTCAGGGGGACCTTCTTACTCTCTACAACTCCCTGACAGGAGGTACAGCCAGGTGGGCATCAGGCTCTGCTCCCAGGGAACAAGGGACAGGACAAGAGGAAGTGCCCTCAAGTCATGCCAGGAGTGGTTCAGGTTGAATATTAGGGGAAGTTTTTTCACTAAAAGGGCTGTCCAGCCCTGGCACAGGCTGCCCAGGGCAGGGGTGGAGTCCCCAGCCCTGAAGGGATTTAACAGTCATGTGGATGTGGCTCTTGGGGACATGGTTAGTGGTGGCCTTGGCAGTGCTGGGGGATGCCTGGACTTCATCTTAGAAGTCTTTTCCAGCTATAATGATTCTATGTACCATACTTCCTACTTTTTCTCTGACAAGATGATAAATTTTTTGGTTCCTTCCACATGGATTTTGCACTGCCTGGTGCAGGTGCCCTGTGGCTCAGATGGAGCAGTAAGTAGTAGTCATCTTTACTTCAGAGACAAACACTAGCAAAGGTTGGACTCAACCATAGTTTTGCAAATTTAAAATTTTACTAAACACTTAAACAGCTTGAAATTTCAGGAGGCACTCATGTTTATCCAACTTCATGTAATTTCTAAGTAGAATGTAAATATGCCTATCATTTTATTTTTGTTCATTTTTCAATGGAGACACGCAAAACGTGGTATGAAGAAAAGACAGCTGTGTCTCAGATTCTGGCCATGTGCAGTTTAGAAAGAGCTACAGAGAATCATTCTTCTCTTCTGTGAGAATGGAGTAAGTACTGAACAAGTTCAGTAAAACTTATCTCTGATCAGACTGAAATAATTTCTCCAAATGGCTCTATAAATTAAAGTATTTGCTCTGTGTTGAGCACCAGGGGAAGACAGATTGTAGCTCACTCACCATAAAAGGTCAGCAGCCCCAAATGAAAATGCAAAAACATCAATTGTTTCCATTCAGTAATCATATATAATTGGTCTGGCTTACCTGAGCTAGAACACATTTGTTATTATAATGCATAATTAAAGTTCTTTTCATTTTGCTGCTTTCCAGTTGCAATTATCTTTCTTTTAGCAAATGTGTGGAAAGAAATTTCTTGTAAAACTGAAGATACATTTGACAAATTAGTATAATTAAGAAAATGTCCCTGAAAGAGGAAAAAAGTTCTAAGTATGAACATTTTCAGTTCCAAGTTACTTTTTGACTGTCCTCTGTGAATTCCATGAGACAGAAGAAATTTTGTCTCCTATGGATTGTGTCCAATTTTCTGCTTCATTTTCACATGCAGTCAGGCATTTTGGGGGATCAACATCCTGAATTAAAGGACCTAAAGGATTCTGTGAAACTCTGGAAATAAGATTTTCTTCCAAAAGGCACTTGTTTTTCTAAGGTGGATGTGTCCCTGTGGAAACAAGTAGTTGAGGGGAATGGGAACACGGTCATCTCTTTCCAAATCCTGACCATGAAGTAAAGACCAAAGTTGAAGGTCTCTGACTTACTGAGGTCTTACTAGACTCAGTCTGGGAGAAAGAAGTAGTAACTGGTACTCCCAGTAATCCTATGAAGGAATTCTACCCTCAGATGATGGCCACATACCAATCACTTGAACAAAGTTTCTGCCTGAAGTCTTATTCCACCTTCAAGGCAGTTTTTCTGGGACTGTGAAATGCCAACATGGCACCAAGTACTACCTGAGTTTGCCAAGCCCATCCCCAGAGGAGAATCAGCTAAATTTGAACACAGCAGCCTCTTTCAAGCTAAGGCAAAGAAAGAAACCACTTCAGCTGGTCCCAGTCATCCATGATTGCAACACTGGCAATCTATTAACACAAAAGTTTAAGTTAAATCTCCCATTTTGTCTTCATCTGGCATATCACTACTTCCTGTACCTTAAAGCTGAATAATTTAAATAATGATGTTAGAGTCGTTGATGGGTTAGAGAATTGCTGGTATCTTTGGGGATCTAAGATTAAAGATTATAATATTAAGAAAATGCATGCAGTCATTAATGTAATTCTGAAGTGTAAAGCCTGTCTAATCTAATTTACTGTATTACAGTATGAGATATAATTCTGACTAATTAAATGTCGCTAATCTTTTTGCTAGCTTAAGCTTCAATTAACCAATATTTACTTTATTAGGATAAGATTAAATACCTCTGTTTCCAAGAAAAAAAAATTTCTCAAAAGCTTAGCATCCCAATTTTGGTTGGAGCAATGCATTGCAGGGATAGCAAGAGCCATTTTAGAGAATCAAAAGATGTTCAGTGTCTGAGTGCATCATTTACATAACAAGCACTGTTAAACAGCTAAAATGAATTTAATAGAATGTTATAAGCATGGTACTCTGGCACCACTGTTATCCACAATTTAGTGTGTAGAAAAATAAAATTGCTTTATTCTCATCTGTTTGTGCAGCACAGAATGCGAGGCAGCTCTAAGATGGTTTAAGGTTCACATTCTGTGGGTTTTCACCACAAAACAGAACAGGTGATAACTATTTCTGTGTGCAGAAGAGAAGGCACTGCAGGAAGAAAATGCAGCATGACTGGAAGGCAATTTATTAAAACCCTCAACACCGTTAACTGTGGGATGAAAGTTGCATTTACAGACCAGGGAATGCATCAGACAAGACAGGATATAATAATGATAAACAAACTAGAAAGCAGAAAACTTCTTAGCAGGAACAAGCGGAGGCATCAGAGCAAAGCACTGCTCCGAAATGTGTCTGCTATCAGATATTTCATGCAGCACAGCAGCAATTCATATTTAAGGCTTGTCAAATATACCTATTCTCTGTATAATAAAATACCCCCAAAGCAACACAAACAGTTTTTAAACCGTCACCAAAGGAGAGGCAAGAGCCTGGAAATCATTGCCTGTCATTTCTCGCTGAGTGATGAGACCATATAAACGCAGCTTCCCTTCCCCTCAAGAGCAGCCAAGAATCCTGAGCAGTCACTCCTTTCTGCTCCCTCTCTCCCCATCTGAACCAGCACCATTTTGTAGGAAGGGGAGGAGGCAGGAGTGGAAGAGAGGACTTTTTGCCCACCCTCCTCTAAGCGCTTATAATTTATTTTGTGAGCAAGGAAGAGCCTGTTGGGAAGGGACGCTGCTCCAGGACCTTATTTGCATTACTGTCTTTGATTTATTCATTCACATCCACATCTACTTGTGCTGATTGTGTCCTTCTGCCTTTCCCTCCCTATAAATTACACCCCTCCATGCCACCAAAAATTGGTTTTAGAAACAGAATCCTTGTTCTCTTCCAACCATTATTTTGCTCTTTGACTAAGCCTTTCTCACCTATTCCCCGCTCAGAGGATGGATTTTTCCACCTCCCGAGCATCTTGGCAGGCTATCTCTGCACACTTTTTTTTGGTGATGGGGGTTGTGTGCTGTCCTCCTGGTGAGCTCTAACCAGTACTCACTGGTATTTTACTCTTTCTAGGGGACAAAGCTAAACACAAGCATCCAAAGAAGCATCCATTTTTCTCACTCATGGGAGCACAGTCGGATCAGAAAATAAATTTCTCCATAAACACCTGTCTGCTGCAATTTTGCCACTTTATTTGAGCCCCAGAAACTGCTCTTCATTCAAAAGAGAACATTCCCTTTCAGTAGCAGCTGTGAAAGTTCAGCATCACTCCGAGGTAAATCAGGCTGCTTCTTGTCCAGCCACCTGGCTCCTGATTGCATAAAACAGAATGGGGGGTTCATTTTTGTGAGAGCTACAGACAAAAGAAAAGCTTGTCAGGAGGAATGGAAGGGTGGGTAACTCACTTATGCACTGAGAAACAGGATTTTGGAATAGCCAGTATTGTTAGTTCAGGTGTATGGTTTTGAAGAGTGTTCATTTTAGTACTTTTGAAATTGGGGTGGATTCATAAATTAGGACCTCTCAGAGAAGAGGAACCAAGTGCTCTGCCCAGGCTCCAATGGCTTGCACGTAGAGCAGGTGCAGGACCAGGTCCCAGCTCTACACCCTCAGCCTGCCTCTCCCACTCAGACACATCCCTCAGAGCTCCACTTGATTGTTGTACACCTCTTGTTAAAAGGCAAATAAACAACCACTCCTGGTCTCTCAGTCAGATCCTCATTTTCCAAGGATCCTTGACTTTTATGCAAAAAGTGCTTGAGAATGCTCCAGGCCATTATTTGTTTGCTTGTTTGTTTAAAAGGTATTTGGTTTCAAATCTGCCCTGCCAGTGTTTGTTTTGTTTTAGTGTTCTCTGCAGACAGCTGTAGCCTCGAAGGGATCATAGAATCATGGAATCACAGACTGGTTTGGGTTGGAAGGGATCTTAAAGATCATCTAGTTCCACCTCCTGTCATGGGCAGGGACACGTTCCACTAGCCCAGGTTGCTCCAAGCCCCATCCAACCTGGCCTGGGACACTTTCAGCAGCCACAGATTCTCTGGGCAACCTGTGCCAGTGCCTCACCATCCTCACAGGAAAGAATTTTTTTCGTAATATCTAGTCTAACCCTCCTCTCTCTGTCAGTTTGAATCCATTCCCCCTTGTCCTGTCACTACATACTATTGTAAAAAGTCCCTCTCTGCCTTTCTTGTAGGCTCCCTTCAGAAGGAGATACAATCAGAAACATTTAAGTACAACCTACATAAATAAACTCCCTTTGAAACCTGTTATGGAATAACACTTCTTTTTTTTAAAGTCTGCTAATACTCTGTATTCCTCACAATTTTGACTTAACGGACCAAAGCGAGGCTATGAAGCACAGAACAAAACAGGGAATGTGTTTTTTTTCTTGAAAATAATGTGGTTTAAGAGCATTTTGCTAACACTTTGCAGTGCAGTATGTACCATTTCACATGCGTTTACAATAATTGTTTTTATTTGGATGCCTGATTTAGTAAGGTGTGTAACGAATGGTAACACCAAGTAGTACACTGCCTGTTTTGATCACTGCAGTGGGACGTAAATGATCACATTAAATGGATATGATTGCACTAATATTACTGTGATGGAAATAGAAGTTAGAGCAATTATCGTGAAACGAAGTTAAACCAGAAATAGATAAATTTCTTCAGCATAACTGCAGGAATGTTTCCATAAAGTAATCTAGATCTTGAACAGCCCTAGTGCATTACTTGAGGTACTTGCACCTTGCTTTGAAAATGCTGTTTTCACTCCAAAGCACTTTGCAAGAAAAATCATCTTTTTTTTTTCCCGAGTTAAAGCAATAACTGTCATAATGTACAAGAATTTTTAACAGTGGCTTGGGCCAGGGATAGATAAAAGATGCCCTATCTAATAGAAATGACACAGGAAGATGTTGGTGGAGACAAAACCTCTCCCATGAATTGGAACTGGCCATGGCTTTGGGTGTAATACTTTCAGTAAAAAGAAGTGACAAATAGCCTTTATTTTCCTTGAGCAGTCACAAGTACTGTTATTTTCTGCTTTAACCAAGAACTAGCGTGACAGAAATTGATTCAGTGCTGAGTGAGAACAATGTCAGCTCCTGAATCATCACCAACTCCTGGGTTTACCCTGGAAATCTGCCACTCACAAGGTGTCCAGAACTGACCTGTCTCAGCCTGTGGGGAATTGAGGAAGGCATTGGTCCTGTAAAGGAATTTTTGGACATGGCCTAGACTGAAAGTTTCCTGTGGGTGGAAATCTTAGGGAAAGCATACTATTGCTGATGAAGCGTACATTTATGGGAATTATCACCTCCTAATAACAATGCATGAAGAAATAGGTTAATGTATCAAAATGCTAGGGATATTTATAAATATATTTAAAAAGCAGGAGGGGAAATAGAAGGCAATCTTGCTTCCAGAACATAAGTCAAGTGTATATTATTAAGCCTAAATAGCCTGGATTAATCAAATGTCATACTGGCACTTCTAATAATGACTTTAAATTGCAAATTCCATTACCTAGCTTTACCAGCCAGGAGAGTTGCTACAGAAGATCAATTAAACAAACAGGAAATTACCTTTTTTCTTTATAGCCCATGACTTTCAGCACTTACAATGGTGCCAAGATCCTGAAAATTAAACAGGCATTTGCATAAGATTAATAACTCACTTGCTTTCTACCTTAGTCACTGTAGCTTATTTAGGACCCCAGAGTTATCTAATGTCTACTGGAGAGGGTAGGGATGATGAGAGCAAATTAAAAATGGCTTAATGTGTCAGGAAGGATCACAACATTTCAACATGGGCCTCTGACGTTAATAAATGCACCTGCAGCGTCCCAGAGATTTATGAGCCAGATCTCAGCAGAATTAATTTAAGCAGGACACTGCCTACACGTGTTCACTGAACACTTTCCTGCCCTGGAGCATTCCTGGCCTGTGAATGGGTGGGAATGACTGCTTTAGGGGCCTGGAAGGAAGGAACCTAAAAGTTTTGGACTTTAGCTGCTGTTTGAAGCCCAGATTGAGTTAGCTGGTGCATCTTAAAGGAGGCCTCATTTTTCTGGTTATATTATGAGTGCATTTTAAAGGATGCAGTTTAGAGGATTTCTTCTCTCCCATGTAATAAAGTGAGGGGTGCATTCTTCCACCTCCAGTTTTGCCTGCCTTTCCCGTCATGGTACTGAGGGCAGGCTGGGCTTTCTGCCACCAGCTGTATGGCACAGGAGGTGGCACTGGAGGTCAGCATATCCGAGCTCTTGCAGCTCAGCATTTTGATGAGGCTGGGTGGGAAGCAGTTTTTAGGATCCCAGATGGTGGCTTCACTACCACATCTGTTTGATGTTCCTCTCTATTAATCTGCAGAGCTAAAAATCCTTCCGCAGGGGGAGAGACAGTGTCCAGTGGCACAAACGAACACTGTTGCAGGCACAGGGTCTGTTTTGTGATAACTGAGCTCATGAGAACTAGTAATAATCAATATAGGGGACGAAAAATAGGTTGGCTTGACAGTTGGCGAGGAGGGGAATATGCATTTCTTGTCACTGATTGGACAGCCCTGACTGAACATCCATGGCCCACATGGGGCCAGGGGGATCTTGCTGGACCGAGGTTCGCACAGGCTGAATAAATGATGTGGTTGTTACTCCTTGAGCTGCTTAGCAACAGTTTAGGGGAAGAGAGTACTTCCTCCTCCTTTCAGCGACTGGCTCCTCACTGGATGTTTGGCCAGATGGTGTACATAAGATCACTGGGAAATGATTTTTAGATAAACTGGGAACCTGGACAAACTAATGTAGTTCCAAGTGCATTATCTGGTAATCCATAGCAGATCATTTCAGAGGAAAGCGCTGCTGAATCTGTCCCTGAAAAACCTGCAGATTTCTTTATGTGCTTCTGTGTCTCTCCAGAACCCCAGCAGCAATCTTATTTCTTTAAGAAGTGAGTATGGAGGGTGCTGGAAGGAGGCAAAAATGTCCTTTAGTGGCAGCTCTGTGCAAAGAGGCACAAAATGTGGGAAGACAGGATATATGGGGCTGAGAGGCTGAGGGCAGTGATCCTCTTTATCCAGTCTGAATGAGAATTAAGTTTCAGTTAGGATGAAGAATTGTGGGTAGCTTTCTTAAAAAAAAAAAAAAAGAAAGAAAAACCCCAATCATTTTTCATTTTGGTCTATGAAATGAATATACTTAAAAACAAAACAAAACAAAAACCCTCAGGATTTGGCAGTTAATTCCTCTGTGATTAAAGGATGAAGAAACATGAGGCAAAAAACAGCTTTTGAGGGTGATTAAATGCTGAAATGAATCCAGATACCTTTTCTAACTGCTGAAGTAGTTTACTGAGAATGTTCCTTTTAATTTTGATGGTAGCCACAGTCTCCATTGAAGGAAAACAGGTTCAAGAAAACCCCAAACACAGAGTATATTTACATATGTGTGTGTAGGAATAAGAAGAGTAGGAGTTTAAAAGTTTGTGTTGCTGCTGGGGTTTGGTTTGGGTTTGTTTGTATTCTATGTGTTCGCTGCACTAAGATCAGGCTCAGCTGAGTATTTATTTGTCTGGAGCTCACCAAATGGGTAACTCTTGGGAGCAGGATTGAAAAGCCAAATAACATGCGGAGAGGGATGCTGGAGATGCACAAGCAACTGTATTGGCCAGCTGCATTTACAAAGGTCATTTGGTCCCAGCATGTGCAGAATGTATGCACATAATAATAGAGAGGCATCTCTGGAAATCTGACAGGCTGTTATTTGGGAGAGCATTGCTTGTATTTTCAGGAAAAGGGAGGTTCAGATTAGGGCAATAAAAATCACATGACATGAAAGTGTAGAGAGCCACAGATACCATGCAAAGATGCTAATGTTGAGCCAAAGGGTTGGGAAGTCACCGCAGCAGTGAAGAAGGTGCATTGGAAACAAGCTTTCCTTGCCTTTCTGGATACAAGGACTAAGGGGCATGCAATGCAACTGCCAAAGGCCAAATTTGCAACAGCAACCATGTAAAGTGGTTCCTCACATGACTTACAGTTAAACTGTGGAACTCCTTGCCACAGGGTACTGAGGAGGCTAACAGCCTCTCACAGGTTCAAGAAGGCATTGGAAAAATCCTGGAAAAGAAATCTAGCAAAGTCTGCTGAATGCCTAGGCATCACCTCTGGCTCTGGAACTGAGGGAGCTACACATACCAGGTGCTCAGGGAAAAAACTATTATATACTCATGGTGATTGCTAAACATCCATGGATTACCACTGGTGGCGACAAGAGAGCAGGAGAGCCTGCTCTTTAGTCTGATCCAGCACAGCTGCCCTGTGTTGCTCTTCTCTAGATTGCTCCTATGAGGACAGGCTGGGAGAGCTGGGTTTGTTCAGCCTGGAGAAGAGAAGGCTCTGGGAAGACCATAGAGCCTTGCAGTGCCTGAAAGGGCTCTAAGAGAGCTGGAGAGGGACTCTGGACAAGGGCCTGGAGGGACAGAACAAGGGGAAATGGCTTCACACCGAAGCAGACTCCAAAGGTAAAAGGTCAAATCAGGAAAGTCTCTCCTTGGAAGGGAGCAATGGTATTGTCATTGGAATTAAAACTCTCCTTCTTTTGCTGAAGCTGGGGATAAGTTCAGAGGTGGTGGGCATGCCTCTCCCCTCTGGAAGAGAGTTAGCATCCATGGGATGATGCGTTGAGCATCAGGAGAATGAGGCCTAAAGATTCTTGAAGCAACTTAGCAACAAAGACACATCAGGAAGGAAAGAAGGCATCTAAAATAATGAATAGGAGGAAGGCCAGTCCAGAGTTCCCATGCATCCTGTTGCATAAAATTCCTTTTAATTTATCATGCCATTGGCCAGATCCCAGTGTTGGCACAAAAATTAAGATGCTGCAGGGTCTGCCAGTCTGGTGTCTGTGTAATCAACAGAGAGGGTTAGAAACAGGCTGTATTTCACCTTTCTTAGGGCTAGTTCTTCTCATTGCATTTGTTGTTTTATGATTTCCAGCTATACTAGAGGATATGTAGGATAATATTGTACCATAGAATCATAGAATCAGCTGGGTTGGAAAAGACCTCAAAAATCACAAGTCCAACCCCACCATGGTTACTAGACCATGGCACTAAGTGCCACATCCAATCTCATCTTGAAAACCTCCAGGGATGGTGAATCCACCACCTCCCTGGGCAGCCCATTCCAATGCCTGATCACTCTCTCTGTAAAAAATATCTTCCTAATATCCAACCTAAACTTTCCCTGGCAGAGCTTGAGTCTGTGCCCTCTTGTCTTACTACTTAATACCCTTGTACAGTAGCCATGTTTTTCATAGTCAATTGCATCTTAAAACTCCCCTACCTTCATCTAAACCATTTGACATTGATTCATGTTTGTGAAGGGTTTCGGTGCAAAGTAGCTACTCATCTTTATTTTTTTTTTAAACACATTGGTACTAATAGAATCAGGCTTTCTCCCTCAAAAACAGTTTATACTTACATTTGAGCATTCATTCTACACATAACCTGCAGCCTGTGATGCTGTGGTCTGAAATTCAATATTCTTGATCCAAACAGGAAATTACTTCACTGTACCTTTCTCAATATATTTCTTTTCCTTATGTAGGTCTCAGTGAATCAGAGGAATTTCACTACACACAGTGTGAATGTATTTGAATCTTTAGGGTTGCTATTTTTCTTGGAAAACCTGAATGTTATTTTTGAGCTATAGAAGCAAAAAAACCCCCAGAGACATTTATGAAAACATATACATATGGGGTAGAGTTTAACCAAAAAGCCTTATCAGATTATAGTTACCCTGAATAGTATCTGCTTGTGGGGTACTCTGTGCTGGTAGACCAGACCAGATTCTTCACGTGTATATGTATTAGGCACAGTGTGCAAATGCTCCTAAGACTGGAGCATATTGACTACTACACTAGCAAATTAACTACTAAAATAGCAATATGCATATAGGTGCTCAAGGGCTTAAGGGAAAATCTTAGTTTGATGGTTCATACAAGAGGGTATTCTCTAATAAATTTTTAGAAAATGAACTTAATAGGTTCTAGGATGTTTTGTTGAAGGCTAAATCCACTTGGAAATGAAAGAGGCCAGGTTCCAATTACTCTTGTGTACCTCATAGCTATAAAGGACTGTTTGCAGACTCTATGAGGTCATAGCTTATATTTAGGTCAGAAGAAGCTTGGAACTAAAACTCACAATAATTTTCTGCTTTGCTGGATGAAGAATGAAAGAAACCAAAACCAAAACCAGCTGCACACCCCAAAACCTGCATCTAAAAACCAAAACCCAAACCCCTAAACCTGAAGTCAGAAATCTGAAACATTTCCTTTGAAATTAATTTTGATAAGAAACTGAAACACTTGGCTTCTACATAAACTTGTGTCCTTGCACATCCTCACCAAACAAGCTACACAGAGCTGAGATCTGATGCAGGCCTCATACATCAGCACCAGTAACATACAAAAACAAGTACTATGTAACATATAAAAAGAAATCATACATATGTACCCCGAAGATATATATGCCAGTTACATGTAAGAGCAGCTTTACAGGGATTCAGACTCCTATTGGCACTAAGCATTTGAAACCTTCTGCATTCAGAGCTGAAAATACATTCCAAGTGAATCTAAAAGTGTTCATGTTTGGAAATATTCAGTTAAATCCTTCTAGTTAACATAGAATCTGTGTTAAAATTAATAATATGTATGTACAACTTTTATGCCATCTTAATATACTTTTGTCCTAGCATCTCCTAGGTCTTATTAAAATTTTAATAACTTTTTAAGCAAGGGAATTATGTGTGATATTGACTAAGTTATGGCTAAATTAGAAGCTGGCAGTCTACATCAACTAAAGACGAATTGTGTCCCCTTGAAATCTGACAGTTCATTTAATTCACCATTCCAGACTAGATTGTCATAGACTGTCTTTACTCTTCTTAAAGGCTATAAATCTATTTTTAGGCTAGAATATATATCTGCAGTAGATTTAGACAATAATGTCATATAAGAATGTCATCTGATTCCAGTTGTGATTGTATTTTTATAACCCTTTATTAAGGATTTTTTTATCTCTTTATGTTTAAGGAGTGACTGGATGTGGCAATTAGTGCCATGGTCTAGTTGACATGGTGGTGATTAGTCAAAGTTGGACTTGATGATCTCAGAGGTCTTTTCCAACCTGATTAATTCTGTGTGATTCTATGAGATTTTCAAGATCTAACACAAGCCCTTAGAAACAGGACATAAAACTACTGACATGTGCAATTGCAGCATGGACATAGTGGTACTACAGGAGTTTAAAGTTGTTATTATCAGTAAAAGTTTCTGGAAAAAACCCCAAACACTGTATTGATGATAGCAAAGAAACTTGTATTATTTTGAAATCTCTCAGTGCTATCATGGTATTCCTTTTATATAATATTTACATCTTCACCTGAAAGCCTGAGGCAATTAAGCATAAAAAACAACAGCATTGATGGAGATGTAGTCATTTGGCTTCTGATGACCAGCTCAGACCAACCTGTGTCAGCCCAGGGAATGGTGAGATGGAAACAGGTATTTAGCTACAATGTTCTCAATGCTGTAATTCCCATCCTAGGTTCCTTCTGGCTGACTTCATAGATTTCTTTATTGGGCAACCATCATTTAGTTTTAATCTGAGACCAAATCTATGCATTTGCTTCCTTGTCACCTAGCAAAATCCAGCAAGCTTCTCAGCAAGTGAGAGATAATTACTGATCGATGTTGGGAACAAACCAACTGATTAATAAAGTTTTGTTTCTCATTTTGGGCTGGGGTTTCACATGTGCTCAAGTCAGTCTGAACCAGCCACTGACTTCTTCAGACACTACTCCTGCACCCAGGCTAGCCCTGGATTGCTCCAGCACAGTTTGAGTGGCTCCTGTTGAACCAGGTGGGGAACTGATTTGTCTAAGAAGACATTATTATTATTAGGAAAAGGTTCTTCCCCCAGAGGGTGATTGGGCACTGGAACAGCTCCCCAGGGCAGTGATCACAGCCCCAAGCCTGACAGAGCTGAAGGTGCATTTGGACAATGCTCTCAGGCACATGGTGGAATTGTTGTGGTTGGACTGGACAGGAGCTGGACTGGATAATCCTTGTGGGTCGCTTCCAGCTCAGGATATTCTATGATTTCAATTATTTCAGTTTGAAGAAATAGGTTTTTTCAGCTGGATCTGTTCCCTTGTCTGACTCTCCATGTGGCTGCACACCTAGCTGTGCTGGGCACAGGGCAGTCTGCAAGAGGGAATGAGCAGCATGGGGCAGGGCTTGCTTGCTTAGGCACTGAAAATTACATGGTGAGAGGGGTGGGCATAGTGTCTCAGACAAAGAACTTCCCTGTTTTGAATCAGCATTTACCAGTGAATTCAGAATTTCCAGAAATACTTGTTTATCCTAACTTGAAACAGTCAATTTTCAGCTGTCTGAGCAGAGGCCATCTGGAAGGGAGATCGTAAAAGATAGAGGAGGAAAGGTCTGAAAGATGAGATGAACGCTAATAAAGATCAAGTCTCTTATCTCTACATGATTATCCAGCCTCAACCATCTACTGCTGCTGGATACTGTGATAAGTATCTCTTCACCCATGTCAAAACCTAACTGTGGCATGTAAAAAAAGAGCACAGGAGAACAAACTATTGGATTCTCATGCAAAAGGAGGGGGAGAGAGGTGGGACTGCAACAGGGACAAAGTTAGAAAATATAAGAATGGTTGTGTGGCTGAGTAATGGAAACTTAAGGGGGAAAGTAGTTCATGGAGAAAAGTGAAGGGGAGGAGGTGAAAGTGAAATAAAAAGTGGGAGGGAAAGGATGATAATAGAAGGATGACGTGGGTTAAAAAACAGGGTGAAGAACAAAGTAATTGAATAAGTGTTTAAGAGGAAAGATTGTGGTAGGTATTATCACCTTTGGCCTTTTTCATAAAGAAACCCAGTTTTATGCAAGAATAAATTATAAAATGTAAGACTCAAAGTGCTGATTAATATTGTTTGGAATGGGCTGACCTTCATTCCCTTCACTGAGGGAATAAAATGATTTAGAAAGGAAAATATTGGCAAGGAAAGTGAATACTGGTGCAGTGTAGAAGAACAGAAGTGAGGATTCTCACAGAGAGTGAATAGAAGTAGCAATGAGAAAGAAACTGTTGCACAGAGGGAAACAAAATGGCTTTTCGTGAAAGGGACCACCACACTGGCAGAAATGAATGAGAGCACCAAGGGAAAGGAAACAGAACTAACCACCACAGATTCAGGTATTATTTTGATAGTTACTGAAAAAGAAGTGACAGGATGGAAGGAACACCAAAACAGGGCAAGAAGCAGATCAGAGGAGAAGAGGTCTGAGAGGAACCTGCATTCAGCTTCACCAATCCTGATGATGTTCAGAGGAGGGCAGAGGTGCCCATGGCAGGGCACCTGCCTGTGATGTTGCTACTAAATACAGCAACTAAATTCCTGCAAGCACTTGGCTTCATCCTTCCTGCCATCTTCTTTCTGTGGAGGACTTCATTCTGGAGATGCTTGACTGGGAAGAGGAGATTTATGGAGATAAGGAGACCCAGAGAGAGAAAACAGCTACCTCAGCGAATACACAATGTGAGAGGGGAACATTGCCTCTGCTTAAACACACCCAGAAGACAGGCTGAGACCCATAAAAACTCACTGTCTAGTGTAAATCTCATTTCATATCTCATCGAAGCTGCAGCTAGGATTCAACTGATTTTATGACTGCCAAATTCCCAGTAGCTGGGAACCATTTTCAGCCCTTGCAAGGTGAGGCCAGATCACACTCCTGATTTCTTGGGAAAGGTTCAATAGCTCATTACCTACGTGCTTATATTATACCTTTGAGAATAAGGTTTATTTTTCAGAAAGATAAGGCTGTTAAATCAGCTTCTGACCTCCTTGAGGGTTACACAGACTAGATTATCTGCTGTCTGGAAGCAGACACACAGAGAAAATCCTGATCCCCCACATCTTACAGAAGAGACAGCTCCCCTTAAATACAACCAGGAGAGTAGCCTTAAACAGCACATTTTGGTTCATGCACAAGTTCACACAAATGTTTTTCCAGATGTGTAATCCACAAACTCTTCTAAGATTACATCACTGAACTTTCATCTTTTCTTTCTCTGTATAACACGGTAAGTCATAGATCCATTACAAGTACTACCCAGAACAGGTAGATGGAGCACATTAAATCCAACATTTGTCCACAGGTTACAGGACTGCATCTTTCTTACTTTCTCCTTCTGTCTATGAAAGCAGGACACGAACCAGTAACTGCAGAACATACAGTGAAGTATACTAGCACCCGAAAAACATGCTGATATGTTTCAGTAAATATTTATCAAAAGTTAAAGTGATTTCCGTGAGAGATTTCACTTATTTATCTATTTATTTATTTATTCTTGTGCTTATTCTGATAATCTGGAGGTGTAAGTGGCTTTACTGAATTGCTGCCCTCTTGGGATGGGGATGTCTGTGTGTTTGAAGAATGCCAGGAAAGTGGAAGATAAAAAAACCAGCTAGCCAGGACACTGTTAGTTTGCTTGATTTTAGCACAGGAATCTCTATTTGATAAAGGAGATAGTGAGTAACATTGGTAAGAAAATAACCAGCATGACCTGTTCCAGTTCTAGTAGAAGATGCTCAGCAGAATGTCATTAGTATCATAGAATGTTTTGGGTTGGAAGGGGCATTAAAGCTCATCCAGTCTCACCCCTTGCCATGGACAGGGACACCTTCCACTAGCCCAGGTTGCTCCAAACCCTGCCCAACCTGGCCCTGAACACTCCCAGGGATGGAGCAGCCACAGCTTCTCTGGGCAACCTGTGCCAGTGCCTCACTGCCCTCACTAAAGAATTTTTTCCTAGTATCTATCTTTCAGTTTGGTTGTGCACTTAAACATTGTTGTGAAACAGTATTACTCAAATTCACTGTAGTTATATAGCACAGTCTGCACTACGGCTAGAACTAAATAAATTTTTTAAAAAACCCTTTGATTTTTGTGGCTAAAATTTTGCTGTTTAATATTCCACAGTTTTCTTAATGTACTTCTCCTGTGACTGCATCAGCTGCCCTGTCAGGGAGTGAAAAGCAGGCAGTGATTATGTGACAGCTTTAGGGTATTTGAAAAAAAAAAAGATTTTATAGATGCTTTTATGACATTTGCAGGGAAAGGCTGAAGTCACAAGAATAAAACCTGCTGTTAAAAGCCTTACCCCTTCCCTACCTCACAGCAGAGAGCTAGCACCTCCACTCAGCATGTGAAGGCTGGGCAGAAAATAGAGCCACAGCCTCCCTGCAGAAAGACATATGCCTGCCACAAGGATATTATGGCCTGCCACATAGACACAACCTGCCAGAGGAAAAATGTGGAAGCCTTCATCCAGAAATGTGAAGGATCTCAACCTGAAGGTGTTCAAGAAATAGATGTGGCACTTAGTGTCTAGTTGTCAAGGTGGTGATCAGTCACAGGTTGGATTTGATGATTTCAGGTCTTTTCCAACTTAATTGGTTCTGTGATTCCCTTTTCTCACACCACCTCCAAAGGCATTCTCATGCATATTTGGTGTCAGCTCTTTTAGACATAGCATGGATCATCCTACCACTACACAGGCTAACAGGACATGACTAAGTGCTGCCTTGTGCTCCTTTGCTTGGTTGTCTCATGTTTGCTCTCCTGAAGTGCTTTATAGTGGTTTTTTTGACAATAGTTGTCATGTCTCAAGACATGTTGTCTTGTTATGGTGCTTCCTCTCATTATAGTACCAGGAGTCAGATTGTTGCTTTCTTTGGCCACTCAGAGCTCAGCCTGCTTTGGGGGAGGTTTGGGTGAAAGTGTACAGAAATAGATCCAACACGAATTTGTGAAAAAATTGAATTTCAAAGCAAAGGTTCACATATGCCTAGCAGAACTCCTTTTTTTTCCCCTTTCATTTTCTGTCCGGCCTAAATTCAGACTAGATAGAGAATTAATTTCTGTTTAACAAACTGAGTATGTGACACTCCAGCACGAGAGCTGCTTTCCACCACAGCAGGAGCTTGTATGACCATATCAGCTCTGTGAGGCTGTCAGTTTTTACCTTAGTGATAGAGAGAGAGTTCATAGTCATCAAAAAGCCTAAAGACATTATCTGTCAGTCATCTCCTAGAGAAGTCTGTTTTTCTTCATTTTTTCAAGACATGGTAATAGAGCTTCTGGACCACAGTGGAACATTGCTACCTTGCTCACAAGAGTAGAGACCATTGCAGGAAGAACTGTAACCTTCACTAGATATCCATGTTTTAATATATCACATATTTATGTTCTCAATCAGCGTGAGCTTTCTGGAACCTTAACTTTGAAGAAAGTTTAGACTGTGCTTTAGAATGATTTTTTTAAACACTTTGAATAAAACATTCATTCCCTCTCTTTTTTGGATGGAATTCCTACTTAATTTAACACATTTTTTTATTGATTTTGAAATGGTTTCCCAGAAGTTTCTTCTGTCTGGCATTCTTGAGTAGTACCAAATGGAAAATATGGTGAAAAATTTAACAAAGTCCCACTCCAAGTATTTCAATTGAGATTACAGTTAGAATCCATCCACTAAATCCTACCCTGTGATAATTTGTCCTAGAAAATGCATGGTGTATTTATGGTAAGTGCCTTTATGCAAGCCTGTGTATATGTATATTACAATAACTTTGTCAGTACCATGATATTTGCATTAAATTTCACTGTACCTACAATCATCTCTGGAAAAATAAAGTCACCTAGTTCAAAAGCAAAGAAAGGTATAAGCTCAGTGGGAAATAAAAATCTTATTTTCATTACTTAATTAGCCCATGAAACTGAGCCCTACTTATCATGAGTAGTTTGCAGAGGTCATTAAAGGGGATCTGTCAGAAAATACCTTCTTCTACCTTTTCCTATATCTGAATGAATGCTTCATCACTTAGTGCAGGGAACATCTCAACTCCTCAGTGTTTATTAGGAAGCATTCTCTTGCTGCCTTAGCAGCTCACTGTCTGCATACTTACTCACCTGAATGGTTAAGGATGTAATAATTTACATTTTGAAAAGTCACCTATTGTTTTTTTCTAGGAGAATCAACAGCCCTGACAAGAATTTCCAGCTATATGGTGTCTTCATAACGCAAGGAAAAAACACGTTAGCTCCATATATGTTTCCTGAATCCTTTGTATATTAAATGCTGTTGCTTAAATTGGTGCAGAAAGTCCCTTCTCCTGTGGGGCACTTCCAGGTGAACCACAGGGTGAGCTGTAGTCACAGATGGCTGACCCATAGGATAGGGTGGAAGGTCTGGTTGCCATACTCTCTTACCTGCAACCATCTAAGGTTACAGCCTGCCATGAAATATCCTTTGCCTACTGCCAAACCAAATGAAACACAGAGGACATGTCAATGAGTGACAGAACTGGGAATAGCCCTGGTCCAATGAGTCATGACCAAGAAATCTGATCCTTGTCATTTCTGGTCAGAATTCTGGGGGCAATGATAAATGTTCTGTGTCAGACTAAACCTTTCCTTGTGAAACCTTAAAACTGGCAGCAGCACGAGCATTTACTAGGGGAAGGGGGAGCACCTAGGCTGAGGACCTACTCCATTTGCCTAAGACACTGGAGACTCTCTTCTGGTGAATGGGAATCTCTGGGCTACTGGACACTGTTTTTCTACCCCTGACTTCCCCAGCGCTGCCGTCCATTAAAACCTCTGTCAACTGCTGTTTTTCCATTGGCACGCTTTGGATGGCAGCAAGGAATGCACCAGGTTCACAGGCTCTGTGTTGCCTAGGGGTGTGTTTGGCTGCTGGGGTAGGATTAGACATCTTGCAGCAGATAGTTAACTTCACATTTAGCTGAAAAAATTTCATCACCAAAACCTGTAGAAATGTGATCAGAACTGAAAATTGCAGCTGTGGAGTTCTGGAACAAAGATCAAGGAACCACACTGAGAGAGCATCAGATAGTAAAAAATATTTGCAGATTTTTATATATAAACCACAATATTTACAAGTAAGGTCTCTCGGGCCACTGGAGAAGCGTGGAAATTAAGCCTTATAAACCCCTGATGCTTTGCCTCCTTTAACATAATACCTTTTTTTTTTTTGGTGGTGGTTCTTTTATTGTTTTACTTAATGGTAGTCCTGTTTACTTTTTGCAAGTCTACTACTTTAAAATAAAATTATATAATACATATATCCCATGCTTCATAAATCCAAATGCTGGAACATGAAAGTAGTTTTTATAACAACATTAAGGGAGATCTATCTTTCTTATGTGTACCAAAGGCATCACAGTGATGTTTTTAGGTGATGGACTATAAGTTTGCCAGTGCAGCAGACCCCAGGGAAATTATGATAACAATAAAGCATGTATTTAAAGAAAGATTTTTAAGATTTTTAAGGCTGTGTTACACAAAGATATACAGTAATTGTATAATTACTGTTTAACTTTGGGGTTTTTCTGAGAGGACTTCAACTCAGGCTCTAATTTCATGGAAGCAATTTGCCAGAAATAGATTACTCTGGGAACATTTTATAGCTCACGATCATCTTTTGTGGGATAATCAGGTAGGCAGTGGTCTACATATCAAAAAAAATGCCCTTGCACCTATTTGCTATAAATTGTACCTGTAATTATTTTCAGGCACAGAATTGGAGGCTAATTTTGAAAATTGGGGCCTTAATATCTTGAATAATTTATAGGAAATGGGTTTGAGTAATTTTCAAGTTGTAAAGCATCATAAAATCTAAAGCATTTCCTATATCTATCTGGCATATTGGTCAATATGAGCCAACTTAGGGTGCAAAAGCAATTTCAATACTAAAGAGGCAAAAGGGCTTTTTCCTATTTGTATTAAAGCCACAGCAAGTCCCCTGAGCCTCCTTTTCTCTGGCACTGGATATCCATAGCATTTAGCTGTTGCAATAATGAATGATATGTGCAAACATTATTGAAGGAAAGTTCCTGCTTCGTGCCTAAAAAGGATTCCCTGGAGAGCATGTGCAGCTGCAGTTTCACTATCGTTCTTGCCAGTCAGTCATATATGGTGGGATTTCAGATCCAGGGGATTATTCAGAGCAGGGAAAATCCTGTGCACATGCCACAGTCCAGGACAGACAGTAACCTGGGTATTTTATGGAGTTAAATTATGATGAATTTCAGTCATCAATATTTACCTGCAACTTCAGGCCCTCCAGTGGAACACAAACTGGGGTTTATTGGCTTTGTTGGGGAATTAGCCATAGAGTGACGTGAACAAGCTGGGAATAGTTTAAGGCAGGATAGGAAGATAAGACCTTGGAAGGCTCCTCAAACACACACAGTGAGTCTAGCCCAGGCAGGCTGTCTGCAGGATACAGATGCACTGTTAGAGCTGAACCAGAGCAGCTTGTTGCTATAAAATCTTAGTTTAGCAGCAGCATGATTTTTATCTCACCACTGCAAGGCAGGGCAAGGCAAGCCTGCCTCATGCATGCAGTGGCATGCACAGGCAATCTGTGTCTCAGCAGCCATGACAAGGGTGAGTGGACCCTTACAGAAAAAAACCCAGTGGCTCTAATTGCACACACAGAGCTGCTTGCCTTCTCTCCTCCAAGTCAGAGTGGTGCAACAACTCACTCTGAACACTCACAGACTTTGTGATTGCTGTCTGGTCTGGCAGGTTACTTTCCCCACTCCTAGTCTTGCTGCCCTCCCCATGCTCAGAGAGGAGGACAGGGAGGCATCTGTGTGCCAATGCTCAAAGCACAGATCCCTTCAGCACACACTGGGTGACGGCTCATATAGCTCCTGGTCACCTGCCACAAGCTGAAAAGAAGCATTTGGTCAAAAAGTGAGAATATCCACAACTAGACCTTGTTGTGAAGTACTTTACAGTAGTGTTTCAAAGGTCTGGCAGCACTGCCCATCTTGGATTGCTGTGGTTTTGTTGTTAGCAGCCCTGAAAAAGAAGTAACTGTTGTATGTTCTACTGCTTGACACAATTTTATGTAACCTCTGTGTCTGTGCAGAACAACAACAGAAAAGTGTCTCCAGAGAAAAAGAAATGTGCTAGAGGCAAGTATCAGCTGCTCTTCCAGGTGGTGTTATAGTCAATTACCTGCAGGTACTTCTCCCCTCTGTAGTTACCTGTCATAGGCAGGAGTTAGGAAATGCAAAGATGTTTTCTTCCTCATACCATAGAGTTGGCAACATCCACTTAGATGAAAAGCTTACAACTTTTCCCCAAAAGTGCAATGCAATGGTCTGGAGCAGACCAATATGGAGGTCAATATTTGGCAATCAGATCTTGTGATTCTGCCCACTTTGTTACATCTCTCCCAATATTATAAATGAGAATACCAGCCTTTGTGAAAATCCAAAGCTGACCACAATGCAAAAGGAAAATATGGAATAAATAAAATATGTAAAATACATATTCCCTTTTCAAAACTGAACCATGCATTGAGACACGTCCTCCAGGCATACATTTGGAAGGAACTAATCTGCAGAAATTCTGCTCTTTCTGTTTACTCCTTGCTAGCACTCACAGGGAGAAGGTGCTGGAAGCTGCAGGGAGTAAGATGCACAGCACAGGCCAGCCAGAGTTTGGTGTAAATGTTCTCATTTTAAGAGATCAGCCAGCACTGTGTTTGCTGTGAACCACCAAAGCAATGCAGAAGGATGTGTATGCATGCAAAAATGGGAGAGGAGCCTGTGTGATACACTGAAAGGGAACAGCACAGCCTGGGGAAAAGAAGGCTCTGCAATGAACTAATTATGGCTTTCCAGTACTGGAAGGAGACTATAGGAAAGATGGAGACAGCCTACTTACAAGGGCCTGGAGTGACAGGACACTGGGGAATAGCTTCACACTGACAGAGGGCAGGGTTAGATGCGATAGAGACCTCAGGAGCTTAGGTTAATTTCTGAATATTACTTTGCAGCAAGTTTTACCTTCAGTGTGATCCTTGGAATTATACCTACAGGTTTTCATGAAGATGATTTTGTTTTCAAGGAACTGTTCTATTGGCTGCTGTAAACACCTTCTCATGTAGCAGAGTTTGTCCTTCTGCATGCCTTTATGCTTTCTGGAGCTCAACAGTGACTTTAATGTTTAAAATAAAAAGAATATAAAAGTGTCAAACTTTGTGAAAGGGCAAAGGGACCTCAGCATGTGCTGTGTCTCTAAGCCATTTCAGTACCAGGGAAATTTTGCAGAAGGTACACATTCCTGGATGAGGAAATTTGTAATTAATTACCACAGGTCTGAGTAATGCAAAGGAATCACTTTCATAAGAAAAGTCCCCACATGAAGAAAAATTACTTTCTTTAAAAAAATAAATCTTTAATCAAGAAAACTCAGTTGCGTCTTGCAGATGATTTAGATGTAAGAAACATCTCCAATACATGCATGATTCAAATACTCTTTTCAAATAAAGTCTTTTGATGAAAGAATGGAATTAAACATCAAAACCAACATCTACCAATTGCAAAAAAAAGTCCTTGGTGTGACAGCTGGTCAGCTGAGCAGTAGAGAGCTGACAGCTACATTACTCAATGCATTATCCAAATGTTTCAGAATGTGAGTTAATTTTATTGAAACAGTGATGTCTAAGAGTTATTAAGAAAGCTGGCAGAAAATGAAAAAGAAAACACCAAAATTGTGTTTAGCGGTTTGGATGCAGCCACACAGCTGGTGTCTTCCCAGGTGTTGTCCTGTGAGCAGAATCAATGGTTTGGGTGGGAAGGGAATCAGATGACCTTAAAGATCATCTAATTCCAACCCACTGCCCTGGGCCCTGGGCACGGACATCTTCCACTAGCCCAGGTTGCTCCGAGTCCCATCCAACCTGGCCTTAAACACTTCCAGGGATGATGCAGCCACAGCTTCTCTGGGCAGCCTGTGCCAGTGCCTCATCATAAGCTCCTTCAGGTACTGGAAGACCACAGTTAGATCACCCCAAAGTCTTCTCTTCTCCAGGCTAAACAATTCCAATTCTCTCAGCCTTTCCTCATAGCAGGGATGCTCCAACCTTCTGATTACCTTGGTGCCTCATCTGGACTCACTCCAACAGGTCCATGTCCTTCCTGTGCTGGGACCTGAGAGCTGGAAGTTCCAACTGCTGCAACCTCTCTAGCTCTAAAGACTGTTTGAGGAGTGGGAAATCAGGCACAGAGGAAGGCTTCTGCCAGGAATGACATTAAGTTATTTTCCAGGCCATTGTGTGGGCACCACAATATAGGAAAGATCTGAAGTTCTTATGGAGTGTCCAAAGGAGGGACACAAAGATGGTGAAGGATCTGGAGAAGAAGCTGTATGAGGAGCATCTGAGGGCGCTTGGCTTGTTCAGCCTGGAGAAGAGGAGACTGAGGTCAGACCTCATCGGGGTCTGCGACTTGCTCACGAGGGGCAGTGGAGGGACAGCACTGATCTCTGCTCTCTGTGACCAGTGACAGGACCCCAGGGAATGGCTGGAGCTGTGTCAGGGGAGGGGTAGTCTGGATGGTAGGAAAAGATTCTTCCTTCAGAGAGTGGCTGGGCACTGGAACAGCTCCCCAGGGCAGTGGTCACATCCCTAAGCCTGACAGTGTTCAAGGAGCATTTGGACAAGGCTCTTGGGCACATGGTGGGATAGTTGGGGTGTCCTGTGCAGGGCCAGGAGTTGGACTCGATGATCCCTGTGGGTGTCTTCCAACTCTGAAGATTCTGTGATTCTCTGAGTGACGTTCCTTTGCTGTTCAGGTAGGAAGTCTGAACACGAGCAAACTCTGCTTAAGAAGAGCATACCCTGCAGGGAACTCAGAACACTCCAGCTGCCCTCTGAGCTGAGCAGATGTGCGTGTGCTGGGAGAGGGAAGTGTGAAGGGCGAGAAAAGGAGGGTGGCAAAGGTATTGGAATTAAAAACTCAAAACAGTGGGTCAGAGAAATCCACCTGCATGACTTTGGGCCGTCGCATAAAGACGTATTTGTGCCCTATGTTGCAGAACAGTTCATCATGCAAAGTTGGGCACTGGAGCTGGGTCAGTGTGGTGCTGGTGGAATAGCTCCCCAGGGAAGTGCTCACAGCACCAATCCTCACAGTTTCAGAAGCGTTTGGACAATGTTCTGAGGCACACTGTGGGGCTCTTAGTGCTGTCCTGTGCAGGGCCAGGAGTTGGACTTTGATTATCCTTGTGGGTCCTTTCCAGCTCAGGATATTCTGTGGTTCTGCTGAGCCGGTGTGTGTGCCAAGGTGTGTGTGTTCTGTGTCTGGGAGCTCCTGACCACATCTGCATAGCAGCAGGCAGAGCAAAACTCTAATAGAGCTAAGGAAACAGGCCTTTACTGCTTCTCAGCCCGATACCTCCATGAAATGAAGTGAATCCAGACCTATTCTCTTTGTTTTGTTGTGGTTTTGTGGTTTGTTTTTTTTCCTAGTGCCAACAATATAATTTCATCTGCTAAGGGGAGAAAACAGTCTCACTAATAGGACATCAAAGCAAACCCAGGCCATCCTGTGTTTTAAATAAGAAGACAAGACAGTAGTTTCTCTGTGTCATTTTCCTCTTTGCTGTAAATCTACATCAGCAATATTGAAAAGGTGTGAAACATATAAACCTCTTTTTTTTTCTTTGGCAAATAACCATAGTGATGCTGTATTGTTAGATTATGTGTATGGAAAACATGGGACACTGAAGGAGACTGAGCCCCTGGCTGCATTCCCAGCAGTGCTACCCTGAGCCACAGCAAGAAACACAGAGAGTCCACAGAAAGGTGCCAGACCCCTTAAAAGCCCTCTATGATTTACCTCTGTGGTGGAGTGACCCTGGGTGGAGGCCAGGTGCCGCTGAAGCTGCCCTATCACTGTCCTCCTCAGCTGGACATGGGAGAGAAAATGCAATGAAAGGCTCCTGGGTCAAGATAAACTCAAGTAGATTGTTATTTCCATTGACCTGAGAGCCTCCTTGGGTTCTTCTAACACCCCTTTGTAAAGATTTTCTCAAGGACACATTGGAAAAATAAGTGAGAAAATTGTTCTTCTATTTAGAAAAAAAAAAAACAGCTGAGCGAGTCCAGAGGAGGCACCACGGTGCTCAGAGGGATGGAGCACCTCTGCTATGAGGAAAGGCTAAGAGAATTGGGATTTTTCAGCCTGGAGAAGAGAAGGCTTTGGGGTGACCTAGTTGGTCTTTCCAGTACCTGAAGGAGCCTACAAGAAAGATGGAGAGAGACTATTTACAAGGACTTGGAGTGACAGGACAAGGAGGAATGGCTTCCCACTGCCAGGGGGCAGGGTTAGATTGGATCTTGGGAAGGAATTGTTCCCTCTGAGGGTGATGAGTCACTGGCACATGTTGCTCAGAGAGGTTGTCATTGCCCTGTTCCTGGAGGGCAGGGTTGGATAGGGCTTGGAGCAACCTGGTCTAGTGGAAGGTGTCCCTGCCCATGGCAGGGGGTGGAACAGGATGATCATTAAGGTTCCTTCCAACCCAAACCATTCTGGGATTCTATTATGTTATACTCACACATAGTTTGGAGACGCATGCTGTGCATCCATCTGCATAAAATCTCTTCTGGGATGAGAATATTTCAGCTCTGTAACACCTACCATGCGGAGAAGTATGCGTTGGCTTAGTTTTAACTCTAGTTCCATTGAGCTCAGTAGGAGCAGTCTTGTGCATAAGTTTTAGACATAGGAGGCTCAGCATAATGAGAGGCAAAGAGAACATTCCTTCAGAAACCACATATGACATTTTTGCTCATTAGGATGTCAATAACAAAAACTCCTTGAGCCAGGATTTCAACCATGTGTAAAGTGTGATTCAGGCTCGTTCTGCAAGTAATTTATCAATATGTCATCTGTCTTGTCTTAACTAAAAATTAAATCTGATAACATAAAAAGAGTATTCCATCGTTTTTCAGACAGTTCTCACATCACTCCATTTGCAGTAAAAAAAGAGGAAGAAAATGAATTAACTTATATTTGCATTGATTTTGCACAAACCTCATGATTTTTCATTTTGAATTTGATGAATGTCATAGAGAAGTTAAGGTAAAATTCATGTCACCATTGCCTAAATTAATTTGGCTTTATGTAGGGCACCTGGCAGGATTCCTTCCAAGACAAATTAATTTTTACATGTTTTTGTAAAAACACACAACATTGATACTAAAATATTTATGAACATTACATGAGGCTTTCAGAGAAACAAATTAATTTCTTTTTTCCTTTTTAATTTAAAAAAAATGCCTTAAATGTCTAAGGGAACTGTTCATTCATAGGGTACCCACAGACAGTTAAAAGAGTTCACTGCTGAAATAAAGCATTTGCCACATTAAGCAAGGAGAAATAGGTTTTCTCACATCTTGATGAGATGGACATGATGAAACATGTGGACTCCACACTCTGCTTTCAAGAGGAGCCATTTGCAGTAATAAGAACTCTTAGGCAGCTCAAGTGTTATCCATTTGCACCCAAAAATGGGAAAGAAGGATTGTGCAGCTTTCTACTCAGGAGAAGACTTCTGAGGACATGTTGTCCCTGGTGTGCTGCTCTGTGCACTAGAGGGAAACTCATCCAAGTGTCTCAGCTGGGAGCCCAGCTGGCCTATAGCTGATGCAGTGAGTTGCAGAGCTGCTCTGTTTCCCATTGCTCTTTTCCTTTTCTGGTTTCCTTCCTTCTTTTTCCTTTTTTTCCCCTTGTTTAACTCTTTTAATTTTCCTTTTCCCAGAATTACTGAATGGTTTAGGTTTGAAGGGACGTTAGAGATACTCTAGTTCAACCATCTACCAAGGACAGCACTTTCCACTAGACCAGGCAGGAAAGGGGAAAAAAGTGGTGAAAAGATTTACTGTGAGGTTCATGAGACACCAACACAGGTTGCCTGGAGAGGCTGTGACTGTCCCATCCCTGGAAGTATTCAAGGCCAGGTTGGATGGGGCTTGGGGCAACTGGTCCAGCAGAAAGCGATGACCTTTAAGGTCCCTTCCAACACAAACCAGTCTGGGATTACGTGATGCTATCACTTCTCCAAGTCAAAACGGGGATGCTCTCTTGTGACACTGCACAAAGTTGGACTTTATATATAACCAGTGGCCAGAGGGATCTGTTGTTATTTTTGTTGATGTAGAAAGATGGGGACTGTGGTGTGAATTTGCACCCTGCTCTGAGGCTGTTGCCTGTTCTGGTCTGCATTGCTTCTCTGAAACTTTCAGAGCTATTTGCCTTTTTGACTAGTGCTGTTTGCTCTACCAGTATTTTTAAGGCAGGATTCACGGTAGCTTCCAGGTGTCCTTTCTGAATTAGCAAGATTTAATGAGTACAGTTCAACTTTTAAATTAATCATAATGTATATATAATTCAGGTAATTTTCATCAGCCATTTTACAAATTCCATCTTGTAATTTATCCTTATTATTGGTCTTCCAGGTAGCAAATTTTTTAGGAATTCTCAACATCGTTCCTGAGCACCATTTCCTAAAAACTGGTACAAGAACGTTTGCTGCCCCTGAGTCTCATGGCAATGATGCCTACACTAATGAGAAACTGCATAGTTCATTAGCAGCTTAGCTTCTTTGCTTTTCTGCTGTTTTTTCCCCTCAGACTTCTTGAATACATGCCATCTGGACTCATTTGCTATTTAAAAGGTGTCTAGTTGCCACATAAGAAGATTGTAAAGATATACACCCCTTTGAAAAGAACCAAATTATGCTCTAGAAGCTAACCAGAAAGTGCTTGCAAAAGATAAACAATTGAGGAAACAGGAATTTGTCAGTCAGATTTTTTTTTCATGATCCTTTTCTTTTTAATTTTCTTCTATATTATTCTGCTCTTCATTTTTTTTGGCAATTCTCACACATTGATCAAAATGTATTAAGGACCAACAGCAATTTCTTGTATTAATAAACTGATTCAGCTTACTGCTTAAGCATTATTGTACAAAAAATTAATTCTGAATGCCTAGTAATACATTTTTACTGCCTTTTCTAGCATTCAAACCTTCAGTCTGCCTTCACTCAAAGAAGAATGTATAGGTCAAAAATTTAGCCATAATCAAGCAAAACTATCTGTCAGAGTTCACAAAAGACAAATTTCATAGAATCATTAAGGCTGGGAAAGCCTCTGAGAACATCAAGTCCAACCATTCCCCAGCACTGCCAAGGCCACCACTAACCATGTCCCCTGGTCCCACACACACAGCTGTTAAATCCCTCCAAAGGATGGTGACTCCACCACTGCCCTGGGTAGCCCATTCCAAAGCTTGACAGCCCATTCCAAGAATAAATTTTTCCTAATATCCAATCTAAACCTCCCCTGGCACAACTTGAGGCTGTTTCCTCTTGTCCTGTCACTTGTTCTAGGATTCCCTTGGCTGTAATGTAATAGTCTGAAACCATTTAATATTTCAAAGATTGTATTTGCTACAGTGAATATAAAGGCAAAGGTTTGTCTTAGAAAGTACTCCATATTTTGTGAAAGGGAAATGTCATAATCATTAGGGAGCAAAGAAAAAATCAAAATGAAGCTTTACAAGGTATCCACATGCTGAAAAGTGTGAAATTTCACATGCAGTGTGTGCAACCTGTCCTATTGTCCTTAGAAGTGCTTAGTGTTTACTCTCCTCTCAAAGTCATTTATCTAATTTCTGTATAATACTCTTAAATCCCAGGTGGGTTTCTGTTAAGGTTTCACTGAGCATTCAACCTGTATTTTACACCTGCTTTAGCTGATCATACCTGCACTGCCCATGAGAAATGTAATCTACCCAGAAGACATGTATAATTAGCTTCAGGTCATCAGAGCGGGCATCCTAGTTCGGAATCAGATCATTTAGTGGTCCATGGATTGCAGCAATGGGAATTTCAGCTCCCTGCCAAGGGCTGGTGCCAGTCCTGCCCACTACCTGGATAGAGTTTTGATGATGCTCTGTGCTTAAGCTGGCTCACTTTCCCCTGACGAAAAAAGAGTGCTTCCAGAATGTTTCCAGTCTAGTAAGGAGTGCAGGTCTCTGTATGGGCTGGCTTTTATAAGAGAAAGGGTTATTGGAAATGTGGTTCCTCAACCCTTTCCAGGTTCTTTGCAGTCAACAGCTGCATATTTTCCCCTACATGCATTAAGGAACTAATTAATATACACAAGTGCCCACACTCCCCTTTAGATATTTAAAGAGCCTGCACTAGTAGAGTCTTGGAAGAGTAACCCATTCCTTCACAGCGCTCCTAGAAACCAGAACAGAGTAGCCAACTCCCTGACAAATCTGAAGAGCACCACCAGCCATCCAGTATGAGACGACATAGCCTCAAGCTGTGCCAGGGGAGGTTCAGGTTGGTCATCAGGAGGAATTTTTTTCACAAACAGGGTTGTTAAACATTGGAAGGGGCTGCCCAGGGAGGTGGTGTAGTCACCATCTCTGGAGGTGTTCAAGGAACGACTGGACGTGGCACTCAGTGCTCTGGTCTAGCTGACCAGGTGGTGATGTGCTCACAGACTGGACTCAATGATCTTGGAGGTATTTTCCAACCTAAATGATTCTGTGATTCTGTAATAATGAAATAACCACTGCTTAGTTGTCCTCAGCCTTTTTTCCAAGCCAGCTGGTATTGTGCTACAGGGAAATTACACATTCATTTTGATTGTTTACTCTCATCTGCCCTCTGTATTCCCCACCCTCCCCCTGGATTTGACTATCATTACGGTTAATAAGGGCCAGACCACTGAGTGCTGAGGGGCCAATCTAAAGGCCAAAAAAGCTAATGCCATACCTTTACATATCGGATCCAAACCACACTTTCACACTCAGACAGCTTCAGTGAAAGCTATGCACTCATCTCCCATGTCATTCCAGCATGAGATGTGCATCTGCAGATGTTTTATGGAGAATGTACAGCTGCAAAACACTACTTAGTGGAGCTTATCAGCATAATCATCAGTAATATCCCAAGGAACATTACTGGGATGCCTCAGATTAAATTTAAGCTGCTACCGAGTTTGATGGTGGAAATTCTGAATCCACAGGTTACTACAATCAGCAGTTCATTGATGAGCATTGATGCAGACAGACAGAAAAACGGAGAGTTGGAAAGCTTCTTAAGGGGTTGGATAGCCAGTTCTTGCTAAGTTTAATGGGAACTAGATATCTAAAACCTGTTGCCAAGGGAAATAGTTGAGGTGGCTTTAAAAACAAATAAAATAGTTAATAAATAATCAAATGCAAAGAGCAATTTTATTCTCACATCTGATTTTACAACAACATCTGATTGTTCTGGAAACTGGTTAAACAATATGTATGGAGAGATAAAACTATGGCAAGAGTCCACAGTTCAGATCCTGCAAGAGATAAATGAAATGTACACAGCGGATGATCCTTAGCTGAGCACAAGCTGCAGGGTAAAACATAAGCTTCAATCAACTCTTGCAAATAATTTGAGCCCAATGCCATAAGTGCCTTAAATTAAATTCCTCTCAACAGCAGCCAATCTAAATCATTAAACATATGTCACGTAGTGAGCTATAATCACTAGAAGTGTTGTCTACACAGCATTTAATTTCCATAGAAAATATATTGCAGTTGTTAATTTGACCATTTTTCAATGTTCTGAACCCCACAGAAAACACACATAGTTAGAAGCAATGCTTGTTTTGTCACTAAGTGAGAACCACATGTGCACATAATTCTGTTACCCAGTTTGTTGTGACAATTATAACTGTGACAGAAAGCTTTCCTGCCACACAGAAGCATCCCTCCTCTTGTTTGAGATCTCTGCTATGATTTACTACTGCCTCTAGAATTTCATAAAGTTTTGGGCCAGGCAGGGTCATTAGAGGACCTACAATTATCTTCCATCATAAACAAGCAGCTGAATTTCCTCCCCTTACCTCAAGACTGAGACCTGTAACTTCTGTGTGGCTGTGGCATATCTTTCAGAGTTGATTTGAATTAATGGCAACTTGTCAAGGAGTGGCATTTCTGGCTTACAGTCTTTAAAACTACCTAGTTTTAAAAATATACCCAAACACCTGTTTGTATTAGGGAAAATAATAACTAAAGACACCTCTGTGTGTACTCTGCTTCCTGCACCAAGTGCATCTCTTAATCCCGTAATCGACAACCCTGGCTCACTTGTCATCCTGAGTGTATGTTGGAAGTAAGTCATCTGGGATGGGGAGTAGGGGTAGCCTGAGGAGCCTGAGTGATGCTGAGACCAGCAGGCACCAGCATTCTGCAAGCACAAAATAACTAAGCAAAACATAAAGGGAAGAAAGGAGGTGTTAACACAGTAAACTCAAGCAGCTTTGCCACATCTGCAATGCTCAACAAGGATTTGGATAACTAGATTTCACTGGAATAACTTATTTCTTGATTTACTGGAACCAATATGGTAATACTAAAGAATGTGCTTGTGGGGTTAAATGCTGATTTGTGTATAAAGGGAAAAATGTTGCATTCATATCAGAGGGGCAAGTCATGTACTCTGAGAGAAACAGTATTTCTTCCTGCAAGTGCTTGCCTGAATCTGAAGAGTTTATACCATAATCTGCAAGACAAGGGTGCCCCACCTCAGGAGGTCTTTTAGTCATCCACACTTTTATCCCCTGCTTTCCTCAAGCTCTGCCACATTCCCCTCAGAAGGCCCTGAGCATCTGAAAACCTTAGTCCAACATCTGTCTCAGCTGCAGTTTGTGCTTGACACAATCTGGGGAAGCTTCTCAAGCAGTTCTGTTTCTCTAGTTTCCACAGCCTCAAAACACAACAGCTTCAGCCATCTGGAACTCTCTCCATCCTCCTGGAATGGTGATCCACCCTGAGGTTTTCAAATGTGTAGACATGAGGAGCTCAACTCATGCCCTGTATGAATTTCAGGGGAAGACTAGCCTTGGTGTCACCTTGTATGTGGCTCCCAAAACATGTAAGCCTGTTCAAATGTAGAATCACAGAATATCCTGAGCTGAAAGAGATCCACTAGGATCATCCAGCCCAACTCCTGGCCCTGCACAGGACACCCCAACAATCCCACCATGTGCCTCAGAAGACCTTTTCGTAAATGTAGAAAATGTCAAGAGAATTCAAAGTCATACAGTGTATAGGAAATTTGACACACGCTGAGGAAAACTAAGTCATTGAGCAAGAAAAACATATCTAGTTACTCCCTAAGTTGAATTTTAAATTTTATTTAGAAATTTAAATTGTTCTCTCCTGATAGATGGTAACACATTGGAATTATGGCCATTATCACCATAATTTGTTCCATAAATCATGGAAATATTTAATTGAATTGAAGCTATCCCTTACACACTGTGCTAATTATAAGTAATTACAGTTTCCTCTTCATGGCAAGGTTATTTTATGGACTTTTGATCAAAATTTCTTACAATGAATAATAGCTATACCTGTAGCATCAGCTTTCATGTTTTAAAAATACGAGTAACGATTTAGTAACTCAGATAGTCGCCTCCAGGAGCCCAGAGGTGATGTATCCAGATTTTTAGATCACTGTCTTTTTCTTTTCTTTAATTTTTTATAACTTTTTAGCACAGTTTTAACCCATTTGTAAAATTATCCAGAATCAAATTTTCCTGCCATTTTTTTCAAAGTACATATTAACTTTTCTATCACAAAGTATAATAATTGCAACTAAGTAAAGCGATAATATAAAAATTAATATTTCCTGATGAAGTTGTTCCCACTGAAGCTGAGTGGAATGTCTTAATCTGAGTATGATTTCTAGTGAAAGACATTTCTGTGTATGCACAGGTGTGAATGTTAAACATTTCATGTTTGGGTTTTATCTGGTTATAACGTGGCTGGCTCAGTTGCCCCATATTTGCCTGCACAGCATGAAGTTGACTTACCTTAAAGACCCCTTACAGGGTCTGCGAGTGATTTGAGTAGGAGCCTCTGAACTCCCCAGGTTCACATACCAATGAAAAGTTTTGTTCCTAAGGACCTGAAGGGATATTCAGCATGAAGAAAAGTGATGATGCAACCTGGAAAGTTCCCCCAAAGCTGGAATTTCTAGAGATAATTTAGACTCTATTATGCATAGGAATTTCAACACCATATGTACCTCCATCAGGTGGTTTAACACTGCTGGGAAGTTTTGGTTCCCTCTGAGCATTCCAAGTATTTTCATATCAGTCTTCCTAGAAAATGGGCGTTGGAAGAATATATGTAATATATATAAAATTTTACAAGAGCGTGTAGTGACAGGGCAAGGGGAAATGGCTTCCCACTGCCAGAGGGCAGGGATGGATGGGATATTGGGAAGGAATTCTTCGCTGTGAGGGTGGTGAGACACTGGCACAGGTTGCCCAGAGAAGCTGTGGCTGCCCCATCCCTGGAAGTGTTCCAGGCCAGGTTGCACAGGGCTTGGAGCAACCTGGTCTAGTGGAAGGTGTCCCTGTACATGGCACAGGGATAGAACTAGATGATCTTTAAGGTCCATTCCCACCCACACCATTCTATGATTCTATGTTTTTATTTGGTGGTTGTGGGGGAAGCATTACAAGAAAAAAGTGTTCCTAGATTAGGTTGGGTTCCCATTCCAAAACTGAAGATGTATAATTTAGCACTTCATGTAAAGTTGTGATTAGGTGCAGAAGCAGTCTGTTTACACTTGGAACTTTCATATTTGCAAATGTAGACATTGACTAAGACATTTTTCAGACACAAATGGCCCTCAGTAGATTGAGGAGTAGAAATGTTCCAGATTGATAATTACCAAGAAAGCTTTAAATTGCTGGCACCTCAACTAAGTGTCTTTTCAAGAGCCAACCATCATTATTATAAAGAAATATGACAACTCAAAGCACAAGTGCTGATTAAACATTACTTGTAAGTGTGGATTGGTTGCAAAAGCTGCAACTCCCACCCTTAAAATCACAGTCTTAGATGAGTCTATTTAGACATTACACTTTCCAAGACTGAAAATGTGTCCTGGTATTTTTCTTTAAAACACCTGCAATGCTGAGGCTACAATATAAATAATACCCTGGTTAGAAAAATGTCAGCTCATTTTCTGTGTGTTCCTTTTTGATGCTCAGGGATTTAAGGATGAAACTATATTAATGGTAGTAAATGAGGAACAGAATATCCAACAGGATGGAAAAAAATATGCCTGTGTAAGGTTTAAAGAATAATAGGCAAATCCTGAGCAAAACCTGCAGATTTCTTCATTTCTTCCATACTGTGGGGGACTGTCAGTGAAGTATCTCACCCCAATTGTGTGTTTGGAGTTTCAAGAGAATCATAAAAATTGGCCCAGTGGGAAATCTGCTAACATTTGGTCTACATCCTTCCTATATGCCAAGAAAAGCTAAATCAGGGGGATTTGTTTCTTTTAATGAAAATCAATTAAATCACTTATGTCTCTTTTGAGTTTTCCTTTTTAAACTTCAGGTTTAAACTTCAGATTTAAAAAACTTCAGGTTTATCCTTCCTTAATGACACACCTGATATGATCCGAGCAGCTTGTGGTACTCTGACCTGTATTTTGTCACTTTTTCAAGAAACCTGTGAGTCTTCCTGTCACATTGCAACAGGCTCAGGTGTGCTCAAGAGGCTTCGGAAAATCTTCCACTGCATGAGCATCTTCTGTGCCCAAAGGGGCTGTGTGGGGTGCTGGTCCTTAGCTTCTCTCTTTTTGTTATATGTCAAAGTTGCTCAAAGCCTTCTTCCACAGAATAACCTTCTTGTAATAGACATGTTACACAGTTCTCCTGTAAGCCAAGACAAGCTCAGCAAGCAATATGTCAAGCTGGCCATGTTTTATTAATGCACGTCTTCTGGGTTCGGAGCATCCACCTTTATCTAATAGCTGTAAAACATGGCTGGTACTCCCTGTTGCTGGGATGTTCCAGGAAATGCCATCATTCCAGTCTGTGGAGGACTGAAGCACACTTGGCTCAACACTCTGTCTCAGTATTGCCATATTTCAGTGGCTCCTGGGCCAAATCACATTTGCATCGGAATGAAGCTGAGCAAACCTGAGCAGCAGAGAGGCAATGAGGCTGCAGTTGTGTGTGGAGAAGGTGCAAGGGAAAGATGATGAGGAGGGAGGAGGAGTGGGGAACAGTAGCTTCTCTGTACCGGTCCCCTTCTCTGTTCTGCTGGGGGTTAGAGGTGTGGGCAGCAGAGGAAGGTGCCAGGAAGTTCCCAAGAGTTCTCTCTGGTGTACTTCTCGAGTCAGAAGTTTTTTTATTCAATTGCTTGGTCTTAGGAGCACAGGACATGCTCTAAT
>NW_008663188.1:3644-4644 GCF_000695815.1 Acanthisitta chloris | reverse complement strand
CCACCCTCCTGCTTGTTCTTCCCCTCTCTCGCCCTTAGGACGTCTTTATTTTTACAGTTTCCATGTGTTTTCGCCTGGGCACAGCCCGGGAGGTGCGGGGGGGTCGCCGAGGTGCCCGTGTGCCTCCCGAATGAAAGGCTGAGTTGTGCCGGGGGTGTTTGTGTTGGCTCCCGTGGTGTGTCGGTGCGGGGAGGGAAGGAGGGAGCTGTGCTCCGGGGGATGCTGGAAGCGCACGGACAGCGCTGTCAGCACGGGGAATGCTGTCTCTGGTTGGGACGTGAGTCTTATCCCCCTTTTCTAATGCTGGGAAATCCGTAGGGAAGCCCCTCCGAAAGGCTGGAGGGAGGACTGGCTGCACCCCAGGATGCTCCCAGCCTGCCGTGGCACAGGCAGGACACAGCAGTGTTCCTGCCACCACCGTGGGACGGGGAAGGGTGACAATGTGGTTATTGAGAGCCTGTCTGTCCCGGGGCGGCAGTGCCTCGCCCCTGGCACGGCACGTCGAGCCAGAGCTGCCCGGGAGTCGTGGAACGTGGAATTAAGGCTCTGCAGAGACAGGAGTTGTTCGAAGCCATGTCTGGGAGGGAGGTCAGGGCTGCTAATTGGGACCTGCAGTGATTTGCTTGCCTCCTGTAAGTGGGGTCACCCCTCTGTCACGTTGCTGTGCTCCCCCAAGCCACCTTGCGTCACTTGTGATGCACTTGGCTCCCCGGGGCTCCCGAGCTGGCAGGACATGACCTCTGAGCCCTTTCTTGCTCCAGTTTTGCTTTCAGCTCCCCAGGCTGGAAAACCCTCTTGTCTGCAGTTGGTGCCACACCTGGGCAGGTGCTCCAGCTAAGTGTGGCTTCATGATGGACCTTGTGCGTCTCTCCGGGAGCTCAAAGGGTTGGGAGCGCTGATGTTTTGGTGGTGGCACTGTCATATCTTAGTTCTCTGTCTCAGCCATAAAACCACGGGAGTGGCTCTGAAGTCCTTTTGTCCCCAAGGGCTCTGGAGGAAA
>NW_008663188.1:0-3551 GCF_000695815.1 Acanthisitta chloris | reverse complement strand
ATGCTTACGTGGTATGCAGCTCAGCAGGACGCCAGCAGGTTTTTGAGCTTTGATGGAGAGCTTGGAACGCTGTGGGGTTTTCATCTTGCATAGTTAAAGCCCAGCACGACTGAGCCGGGAGGCTGCGCCAGGTCGGGGCTGCTCACGGCTGGAGCATGTTTGGATCCAAAGCACATCCCGAATCTCCCTGAACCACTGTACAGCTGATTCTCTGTACAGTGATAGCTCCCTGTCCAAGCCTTGTGATCCTAATCCTGAAGAATAACAAGGAAAAGCCCAGCTAGTTTTCTATGCAGGAATCTGTCCCTGCTGGGTCAGGAATTGGGTGTTTACAAGACCAGGCTGGATGGTTGCACGTTGGCTGGGACTGAGCTGTTACCCTGGGGTGGGTTTCAGCCCATGCTTAGGGGCATCAGGGACTGCAGACTTCACATGGAAAAGTGGGAAAAAGCTGGGGAAAAAATTCTTGTGGAATAGGATTGTGGAGATTGGGCTGGGACATGTCCTGTGCTGCAGCTCTGAAGGTTTGGGGTGAGCAGGGGAGACACACACTTGTACTGGGAGAACTCCCTGGGAGAGACTGGAGCAAACTGGGTTCCTGGAGCACCTCTCTGCTCTTGCCTGGGCTCCTGGCTGGGTGAGGAGCCCCTGGAGCTGGGAGGGGCCATAACCCAACAGGCAAGGCACGACTTGCTGTCAGGCATGCAAAGCAACGTGCCGGGGAAAACTCCTGGTTTTCCTGCCTAGCTCAGCCTGTTCTCTGCTGCCGCTGCTCCTGCTGGTGCCTGGGGATGGATTCAGCCCCTCTCCAAGTAACTTTTCCCTGTTGTCCTCCCAACTTTGGGGAATTTGGGTTTGCTGCCCAGGCTGGCATGACCCCCTGATTGGCAGAGGAACTGGAGCTCTCTGGGCTTGGCAGTGCTCCCCAGAGTTGCAGCCCCTTACACCATCAGGACCGTGCTGGGGAGAGCCTGAGCCAGACCTTTCCCCCTCCTGGGAGCAGAGCTCTGAGCACTGCAGCTGGGTTAAAGGCAGGAGGGAGGTGGGAAAAGCCCTCCTGTGCCGTGGCCCAGTGTGGTCCTCTCTGTGTTGGGACCTCTGCCATCAAACCCAAGCTTTGAAGGTCCCATGCCCTGCCCCAGCCCACGTGGTGGTGGCTGATGCCAGTGTCTTCCAGGGGTCACAAGCCACACACACATGACTTGTGTGTTGATGGCTCAGGACCAGGGTCTTTCCTCCCACTGGTGGTTCTGGTGTGGCTGGACTGCTCCAAGCATGCATGGAATTGGTGTCCCTGCTGTCAGTGGGGATGTTGCACTGTGCTGGGGCTGATTGGACAGCCCAGGTGTGATCTACACCTGAATGGTTCTGGCAGTGCTGCCTGCAGCTCCTGCACCCCCTTCTCCAGGGTCTCTATGCCCAGTGCTTCCTTCTGCTGCCCTGTTTTGGACATATTCCTGCCCTGAGTCATCCAGTTTGTTTGTCAAAACCCATCGGCTGTCCTCCTCCACCTCTTCCTCCAAAATGTGGGTTGGGAGTTCCTTCTGACCTTGCACAAGGATGCCCAGCGTGGAGCATGAGGTTGGCAGGCGTGGGGTGTCCTGGGAGAGCTGAGATATCACTGGGTGACCTGGATTTTTGCACAGTGTCCCCTCCTGCCCAAGGCAGTGGGTGCTCTCAGCATGAGACTGCACGAAACTCTTCCCTCACATTGGAATAACTCCTTCCCTGGTGCATCCCAGCCCCATGGACCCTCTGTGGGGGTGAGGTGAAGCATGGCTGGCAGGAGCTGAGTAGCTGTGTTCCATGGAGCTGGTGATCCTGGGCACGTGGGAGTGCCCAGGGATAAAGCAGGAGCTGCCAGATGTCTCCATGGCCAGAGGGAGGTGGAGGTGGGTGGCAGCACAGGGAGGGTCCCTGGGAGCTCACACCTTGTTCTGGCATCTCCAGGGAGTCACCATCCCGTTAATTACTGAGTAACCCAGCTCTTAATTTTGGGGTAGGACTTCCACCAGCCCACGCAGCAGTGACAGAAGTGACACTGAGCTTCATCCCTGGGGTTGGACCTACAGCCTTTCTGCTTCAATGAGCCTTGAAGGGCATCAGTGGCTGCATATCCCTGATGCCACCAAGGAGCATGCCTCTCCTGCCTGGAGGCTGGGTGCCAAGGGGACAGGCTGCAGGATAGGGTCCAGAGATGCCTGGTAAACACCAAAAGGTGCCAGGCTGTGGTGTGCCACAGAGAGGGAGGCTGCTGGCAACGGGAAGAGGTTTGCTGTGGCTTCCCTAAGCGTGACACTCATTTCCTAGCCTTGGCCACAGATCAGCTCCAGCCAGCGTGGGAGGTGGTGGCTACTAGTGATGGGCTCAGGGGTTGGTCTTGAGGCTGAAACCCTCACCCTGCCCCGGGGGGAAGTGGCGCAGGGAGGCTCTGAGGGAAAGGCTCTGCAGTGTGCTGGAGATGTGGAGTGCTTTCTCCTAACGAAATGTGTGTCTCCTTTCATCCTGAAATAAATAACTCCCCTGGCATGTCAGGGCTCCCTGCCAGTGGGAAGGGCTGGTTCTGGCAAGCCAGGGCTTTACCTGCAGCCGTCGTGTCGGGGCTTGGGGCTCACTCTGAACCAGCGTGTTGGGGCAGGGGACACTGTTCTGGTGGCCTTCCCACATGGGCAGGCAGTGGGAGCCCTCCCAGCCCTGGGACAGAGCCTGACTTCCCTCTGTGGGGGGGCTTTCCCTGCCTCCCCCAGCAAGGGTTTACCCAGAGGCTTTGCCTTGAGCAGTCTGGGGAACGTGTGGAGGGTATTCCTGCTCTGCCTGGGAGCAGGAGGGCTGGGCACAGAAGGAGCAGAGCCAGCACTGCAGCTAAGAGCTCTCCTTGGGCCCCCCTGGTCAGCCCAGGGAGAGAAAAGCACCTACAGACCAGGACACCCCCACGGTAGTATCAGACACCTCTAAACCCATTGCAGGGAGCCAGCAAGGGAAGCACAGCCATGAGCTGGGATTTCTCAAGTCTTTGCCTCCCTCCTGCCTCCAAATTGCTACAGAGCCTGGCTCTGAGCACAGGGATCTCCGTGCTGCTTGGCATAGCCCCTGTTAGCTCCATCCCACCCTTTTGGGACTGATGGACTCCCCTGTCTCCAAGTTTTTCAGCAACCAGAAGGGCTGGAGGGATCCAAGGATGCTTCTCGGTGGGCACTTGGCAGGATGAGGTGTGAAGGCAGATGAGCACCCACTCTGCCCTTGCAGGACTCAGGTCTGGTCCCACCACCCAGTTTGTGGGAGGTGTCACCTTCCTCAGAGGCTGCAGCTCCTGGAGCCTGGCTGGTGCCTGGTAGTGAGGTCCCCAAGCAGGAGCTGTGCCCCCTCCCAAGCCCCTGGCTGGCCCCAGAGCCGTGTCCTGTGCCTGGAACTGCCGGCACCGGCTCCTTGGAGTGCACAGTGCTGGGAGCCAGGAGGGGAGGAAGGGACAGAGCAGAGCAGCTCATTGCTTCCTCCCAGTCTCTTGGACCGGAGTGGGAGGAAGGAGTAAAACTCCACCTTTTCCCCCTTTT
>NW_008663187.1:53645-79437 GCF_000695815.1 Acanthisitta chloris | reverse complement strand
TATATATTTTTATATATGCTATATAATCTGGGCCTCTCACTTTTCTAGTGGAACATGATGTGACCATAGCATAAAATATGGTATAATAATTTCAGCTATAGAAATTTCAGCTGTAGAAATTGCATTTAAAAGTTTACTGAATTCATTTAAACTCTGTGTTTAACTCCCTGTGTTAATGGTTATTAGTCATTTTAGTAGATTACTGTATATACCTTTAGTTTTCCAGTTCCAGGTTTAAACTGGTAGCTGTTAAACCCTAAATTGCACTAAGCTCATGAACATGCCTCTTCTGAATTAATTCTCAAAGGCAATTTTCCAGATATTTTCTGTCTCTGTTAAGTTCAATCTCTAATAATTAAAGCTTTTTTTTCATTCTTAAAGATGTCTTAAATTCACCATAATCTCCTAAAACAAGAGAAAATCCCTTTCTCTTCTTCAGAACAGTTGCTGATCAAACAGAAATTTGAAGGATCTCTCATTTGTAACAAACTTTTTACCTTTGTAGTGTTTCTCTTTTTTTTTTGCTACTTTATTTCAGTCTTTTCTGCTCATTCTAGATGCTGTAAAACCATAGCAAACAAATTACAGCTTATAATGTACTTCTCTTGCATAATAATGATGTTTTACAAATAAGCTAAGCACCCATGGGTTGATCTGCTGCAGAGGAAAGGCTAGTGAAAATCAGTGAGAAGCTCTTGCTAGTCCTTGATGTAACTCTAGTGGTATGTGCATTCACTTAATGAGTCATTGAACTAAGAATCTGAATTTATTCTAAATCAGAAGCCACTTTTTTTACTCAACTGTATATAAATGTTCTATAAAACACTACAGAAAAAGTAGGAAGAAACAGGCAAGTGCAAAGCAGGAGAAGGAATAACATCCAAAGAGTAGTGACTGCTTGTCATTTTCTCACTGTAGTTTTCTTGAGAACAACTACATTGGTACCTTTCCAGAGGCCAGAGCTGTTTGGTGTTTTCATAACAGTTTGATTAACAGAATTAAAAACATGCAGTTAAAATTTCCTAAGTTCTGTAGTTAGTAGATCAGAACTGAAATTAACCTTGAAAATCTGCAGGAATGGTCTCCAAAGCAGGAGTAAATTCAACAGATTCAAGTGAGATACTGAACTTAGGCAGGGAGAACAAATTGAACAGATACAAATCATGTAGCAAGTTGCTAGGCAGCAATTAATCAAATAAGGCCCTTGGGACAAAAAGGAGGCAGAATACATGTAGCAATGTACAAAAAATACATATCAATGCAAGGTGAATGCATATAATGTCGTGTTATTGTAAACAAGGTGAGCACCACACTGAGCTGTATCACCAGAAGGGATAACAGCCTGCTGAAACTGTGAAGTGATCTTTTTGCACTTTCCACATTGATAAGAATATCTGGAGTAGTGTTCATCTTTGGTCCCTGTGCCTCAAGAAAGACATGGACCAATTTTAAAAAACCCAGCAATGAGAATAGGCAGAGGTCTAGAAAAGATGAGCGAAGATAAAAGGATGAAAGAAATGGTGAAGATTAACAAGGGTAAAATAAGGAACACAAGACGTAAGTCTTTGAAATGTAGGAATATTGCAGAGGGAGAAAATTAGCCATTTTCCATGTCCAGAATGGATGGGCAAGAAGTGTCAGCATAAACTGTAAAAATTTGGAAAATCTTTCCAATTGTAAAAATAGGCAGTCACTGGGGCAGCTGGAATGAGAATCTCCATTGCTGTAAATCTTTGTGGACAGTGCAGGAGAACATCTGCAGGGATAAGTGTGTACAGACAGGTTACTCTGCTGTAGAGCATGGGATGGCCCAGACTGCTTTCTGAGTTCTTTCTTGTCACAGTTTCTCATCATTTTGTGAAAAGGCAGGAGCTGGAGGAGATAGGCTGTTGTAAGAGGGAAACATGAAGTTGCTATGAAATCAAATAATTTACTTGGGTTTGCTTGGGGTAGGATTTTATGCCATTTTTCTTGGAAAATCATATAAAATACAGCCACACAACTACTAGTACATCTCAAGAGCTTACCACTGGGATGACTGTGTTGTGTTTTATGGACTTGCAGAGAGGGGAGCAGTGACTGACTCTTGAGCTGACAGTGCCATCTGTGGAGCTGCCACAAAATGCTCTGAACAGTGACTCAACCTAAAAGGAAACATGAGCAGACCCAAGACTGCCAAGGTGATTGGGGAAAAGTGACTACTTTGTAGATGTGGCATCTTTCACTCAGGGAATTAATGTTTTCTAAGTTCCTACCAAAATGTGTAACACCTTGGATACAGTTTATAGCTTTCTCTTTCTTTGCCAGCTGAATCTAAGTCACCTACTCAGTCCAAGTCTGGGGATTTGGTGCCTGGCTGTGACTGATTTGTACTTGCTTTTTTTGCAGGAAGGGCTCTGAAATGTTTGCCAGCAGCTCTCTTGTTTTCCCAAACACTGAGGAATCTAGATGACATGCTTGTTCTGGTCATGCTGGAAAGTCTGAGAAAACACATGTGAATGAAGATCAAAGAGGAACATGTCTCTTACAGGATATATGTGCAAAAGCCTGGAGAAAGCTTGCACTTAAAACTGAAGGGCTTGAAATCAGTAAAGGGAGAATTGCAGTCACGCATAATATTTTTTCAGTAGCCCTTTCCTTTGTGTGTTACTTTTTCATCCAACACAGTGCACAAAGGTTCTCATCAAACAAACTTTTCCAGATGATCATACTCAGAAGTGCCTAATCAGTTTCTGGATTTGATTTGTAACTGCTGGATTAGTTGAGCAATCCAGAGGCTGCCAAAAACATCTCAGATGTTGCTGCAGTGCATTCTCCAGCAATATGGTATTTTCTTTTCCACTGCTACTGTAAGGAGCATTCTCAATCTCCCATTTGTAAAGCTCAGCCTTTAGGAGCTGGACTGGAAAGCAACCTTTCTGGCACTAAGTTGATCTGACCAGGGATTGTATTCTGTGAGTCCAAACATCATGACAATGGATCATCTCCATATGCTCAAGCTTGCTCCCTTTATCCTCAGAATATGATGTCCATGTTCAGTTTGCAAGGAAACAATCCTTGGCATCTGGTATCTCCTCAGCTGTGCCTGGGTGTCATTTGGGCATGAGCCAAAACCATGCAAGAGGCCCTGTTAAAACAGAACAGATGATTGTGGACCATTGCCAGTGTCTGTGCCTTGGCTGTGTTTTATTTATTTGTATTGAAGTAGCCTAAGAGAAGCTTTGCTAATAAAATGATTGCTATATACAATACATTCAGTCTGATTAAAGCCATATGGGAATTATTTTCAAGGGGCTAGGGATGCTGCATGCATAGGTCAACATATGTGGCTTCCAGAAGACAGCTGCTCTGGGAACCAGACCATCAGACATGGAATGACCAAACACGGAGTAATCACTTCACTGTCAGCTTTTGTGCAGGTCAGTTTTCAGCCAAATCACATCTCTGACTGTGCTGGGTTGACATTGACAAGATGCCAGATGCCTATCAAAGCAGCTCCATCACTCCCTACCCTCAACTGGACAGGAGAGAAAAACATATAAGAGAAGACTTGTGGGTCACCAGTCAGCTTGCATATATTCATTTTTTTGAAGTCTCTAAGCATGAAAGCAATGAGACTTTTAGGCTGAATGAAGTTAGGTATGTACTTAAATGCATACCTAATTAATAACATTTTATTTGGAAACTGTGCTAATACATGTATTTTATCTGCAATGATAAATATTAAAAGAAGAAATATCAGAACCAGTATTCTAACACCAATTTATGCCATGTCTTGGTTTTGAATTTCTCCTTTAAAATATCAACTCCTAAGGCTGTTGAGACCTTCTGTTTGTAGGTCGAGGGCTTGATAAACTTGTGTGTCCACTTCATTAATATAACTAATAAAAAAATATAATATGTCACAAAAATAAATGTTAGCCAGTTAATTAAAGAGAAAAAGGCTTTAGTTGTCTATTTTGAATCTGTAGCTGGCATACTGGCTTTTTTTTCACTGTTTTTTTGCCCCTACTGTACTCTCTGGCTTAGGTAGGGATAATAATAGAGTCTACTAAAAGTGGCATGTGTGGTTTTTTGGATTCTTTTGACTGTGGGCATTTCTCAATAATGTCAGATGACTATTTTGACATGTCACAAATCCTTTTGCACTTCTTTTAAACCAGTGGTCAGGTGTGAAACCAATTCAGTCAACAGAATTTTATTGTTTTCCAGGGAATTTGGGTATCATCCTGAAAAACAGATAAAATATAATATAGTTCCTTTAAATAACAAAGAGAGATTGGTTTGTGACTGCATTTCTGCCAGGTCTGTTAGTCTCTTTCATCTTTCAAAATTGTTAAACATGGCATGAGGGAAGAAGAAAAGGACAAAGGCAGCAAACAATTGTCAAAACAGTACAAAACCCTCTTAATAATGCTCATTAATATATAGCATTTAAACCCAAACATAAAAACACAGAGAAGGAAGAAAATCTCTGGTGTCAAAAAGTCTTCTGGTCTACCATGAGACAAACCAAAACAGATTTCCTTTTTACTATTGAATTTGAAAAGATTTTCATGAAACTGTACCACTGGTACAGGAGCTTGTGGTACAGAGGCATCCAGTGAGCAGCAGTAGGTCAGGGCTGTACAGAGGATCCAGGTTCACCTGTACAAGAAGATGGCCCTGTCTCTGAAGCAGTAACAGTCTAGTCCAACCATAATCAGGCCTAAAATGGCCTTGGTGTCACTTTCAGAGTCTGAATGGAAATGTCATCAAATAGATGCAGCACTAAAAAATAGCTGTTTGTCTGAGTCGTAGAAGAGGTAAGATTTCATTCAGCAACATATTTTGCCATTTCTCTGTATGAACATAGCAGCACTTTGTATTTCATTTCCAGGACTGGTGAACCTAGCAGTTTTCATGAGCACACAGATGCAGTGAGAAGTAGAGAGCTGACGTGCCCTCTAACTTACAACATCATTCTGAGGTGGTGGGAGTATTGTATGACACAGGCTGACAAGAGACACTAAATAAAAAAACATACGTCTGACACTCCATTTTCCTTGGAGATTTGCAACTTGTACATGGTTTATAAGCATGCACTGCTGAGAAATTTCTTGGTGTTACTGACATATCATTGAAGGTAGGGGCAAAATGCTATTCTTTACTTTCACTGCTTTTCCCCAGTTAGAATCATAGTGACTTTTTAGAAAAAAATTCAGCTGCTTCCATATCGATATTACCCTGGTAAATAATAAAACAAATGTTACTACTATAGCATGCTAAAAATTGCACTACCTGCTGGGCTTTCACTCTGGTAGTCTGAGAAGACAGCATTCATGAGTACCATCTGAGACACGAGTTTAAGGGCCCATGAGCAGAACTGGCCATGGCTTTAGCAAACCAAGACTGTACTTACTGTCAAGAGCTTTGCAAGTGGTGCAGAGAGCAAGTCATCTGAGATATGTTTTGTAAGGTGATAAGTGGCTTGGGACAAATTTGTGAAGATTTCCTCTCAGCAGTGAGGATAGGATTTTCCAACACTCATGCCCTGGTTTCCAAACTGGGATGTGGGTAGTGAAGCTGATTGGAAACAGTTTATCCAAACATGTTGGCTGGGTCTCTCAGGAAGGAAACTGCCTGCTTGGGCCCTCTGAAGCTTGTCAGCAGTTAAAGAGGTTCCAGGGACAGCAATTGTGGTGGACAAGATGGTCATCATGGATAGCCTGTACTTTATGTAGAGGCTATGGTGAGGGACAGAGATGAGTCAGTCACCTTCCATAGAGGACAGAAGAACGTCCTTAGGAGCCTGCCACTTGGTGAGGCAGTGAACTTCTGAAAGCAAGACCCTACAATGGGCTGGGGAAGAGGCAAGCTCAAACTTTTCTATTTATGTTTCATTAGATTTCGTTGCTTTGAGTTTTCTTGACATAAGAAGTTATTTTTCTAGGTTTCATTACACAATATTTATTAGTTTTTAGTTGTACGGAACCTATTAAGGAGAGAAAAGGGTACACTTGCATTCTAAAGCCTCTTGATCTCCTGTGGGATCTCAATGTAAGGGAGAGGATTAAACCTATTCATGTCATTGCTGTGACTGACTTGGGTTCTTGTCACACAAACAGATTGAACACAGACAAGAGCTGATATCATGAAAAATGAAAGGCAGTGGGCAAAGTGACAAAGATCCCTGAAATCAAATGATGTAAAGGGAAGTGGGGAGGGTACAGGTGCTGCTGTGGACGGATAAAAATAAAAGTTCATATAGCAAAGCAATAAGCCAATAAAAGCAGTCTTTGTGGTAGCATTCTTGAATTTCTTTAAGGTGGGGAAAAGTTGTATCCATCAAGACTAGTGAAAAGTGATGGACCAGACCAGAAATGATGAGCTTAAAGTACATTGAAGTTAGATAAGGGGTGTCTTCTTATTGGTCAGGACAGTGAAGATCTGGAAAAGATTTCCCAGGGAGGTTATGAGGTCTCTGTCACCCAGAACAGATTAGGAAAGCATCTGTTAGGAATAAAATAGATTTATTTGATCCTGATTAAGGACTGGGTAGAGCAGGGCAGACTACTTGACCTCTTGCAGGTCTGATTTGTTGATTGCAGCATAGAAGGGTAAGAGCTTGGATGGAAAGACGGTGCTGTGTGGGTAGATAAGAAAAGCTGAAACTCAGATTTCCTGCAGTAGAAATCACAGTTATGACTGACAGGTTAATGATGCAGAGATTGGAATACATCTTCTGAGCTCCAACAAGGATGAAATATTGGGAGTTTCTGGGTGCTGAGGAGTAGAGATGGGAGACCCAGACTGGAGATTGTCTAGGTTTGAATTAGAGAAGGATTCAAACCGTAGCAAACACAATCAGAGAGGTAGGAGAAGATGGCAAGATGTAACAATAGCTAGAAAGAGAAATGGAGAAATTCTGGGATTTTAAAATGTCAGAGAGATTAGGGAAAAGATAAAGAAAGGTAATCAGGGTGTTCACAAAGGGAAAATACCAAGACCTGTGCGAGTGGGGTAAGAAAAGGATATAGAAGAATGTCTGTATGGAAGTTAATAGGAGAAGAAGAAGAAAGGCTGGGCAAAGAAAGAAGGATGTATTCCCATTAGTGCAGTTTCCAAAGGCTGCCTTCTCATTTCCGTCTTCACTGGGACTGCTTGGAGTTTCTTATTAAAAAAATCACATTATGATCTGACCTGCAAAGGGTTCTGTTAACATAATGGACTGCTCAGGAAGGCAACTACAAAAATTATTTCTTATCTGAAGGTGGAAAGTGTTGGTTTGTGTTTCAGAAGTGAAACAGACTTCTGTAAAAACAGGCCTAAAGTAGTTGCTTTTGATGTCAGCTACAACTGTCAAGCCTGGCTTTTAGATTTTTGTTATGACACTATTGGAGAAGCAATCAGTCTGTTTTTGCATAAGCCCTCTTACAACACTTTAAGGTTGAAGAAATTACATGATAATACTTGTACCTGCATGAGGATCCACCTTGCAAATCTGCCATGGGCTGTTAAGGGCATATTTGAATCAGGCATGTTCAAGCCCAGCAGTTAAACATTGCCATAATTCTGTTGGAAGTATCTCCAAAGCCTTTGGTTTGTTGGGGGTTTTTTCCTAATGAAAAGACTTTTTGATTTAAATGTTCCCCTCACAGTGTGTGCAGCCGAATGTTACGTCCAAATGCACAGGGAGGAAAGATAGAGATAAACTTGTAAGACTTCTTTTGTACAAGGTAAATGAGGTTGCTGGACTCAGACAGGCACCTGCTACCTCCCCCAGTCCTACGGTCTGATCTGCATGGGTGGAACCCTCTGTGCAAGCAGGGCTGAAGTAAATGAGCTCAGTGTGAGCACAAGGTTGCCTGAAGGACAAGGTCCTAACACTGAAAGGACTAAAGCAGGTTTTTAAAATCCTTCTGGCACAATAAGCAGCTTTTGCAGAGCAAAGCAGGCTATGTGGGATTTTGTTTTTGTTTTGTAAATGGAGGTTGTGAACTCCATAATTCTTGAAGAAAATTGTTTATTATTGTGTAAAACAGGTTTCAGCTATGCACATGCAAAATCCCCTTTCTGCCCATGCTTGGAGGAACCCTGTGGCTTCTCTATCTCTGCAAGCCTGGCTGAGGGTTCCACAGAATCAGGTTAGATTGAGCAGGATAATGTGTGCCTTTCTCTCTGTTTAGCTTCCCCAGGTATTCCTAAGAGGCACATATGCTTTGCTGAGCACTCTCTACTTCTTATATCTACATCGTGCAATTCAATGGGAATTACCATAAAAATCCTTTTCCTGGGGAACTGGGCTGTTGAGCCTGGAGAAGAGGAGGCTCAGGGGTGACCTTATCACCCTCTACAACTCCCTGACAGGAGGTTGGAGTCAGGTGGGGGTTGGTCTCTTCTCCCAGGCAACCAGCAGTAGGACAAGAGGGCACAGACTCAAGCTCTGCCAGGGGAGGTTTAGGTTAGATATTAGGAAGAGATGTTTTGTGGAAAGAGTAATCAGACATTGGAATGTGTTGCCCAGGGAGGTGGTGGATTCACCATCCCTGGAGGTTTTCAAGCTGAGACTGGATGTGGCACTTAGTGCCATGGTCTAGTAAGGATGGTAGGGTTGGACTTGATGATCTTTGAGGTCTCTTCCAACCTGGTTGATTCTATGATTCTCTGAACTCAGCCTTAACCGTTTGCTGGGTTCAATATGGATTGCAAGGCAGGTTGTTTTACACTCTTCAGATGATCACTAGTATTGAAAATATTTGAAACAGGATACACTGAAAATCAGAGGGAAGCTCTTTCATGAAATGTTAGTTGTGTATGTACTTCAGTGTTCAAAGAGCAAAAGCATTCATTAGAAAAGAGACAACTTTGGAGTGGAATCAAGCAGGGAATCTTTAGACATCCCTGGCTAAAATTCACCCAGTTCAGAACTCTCCTGAGAAGCTGTATCGTTGCCTTACAAGTCCAGTGGTACTCTCCCATTGTAAAGCCCAGGGACATCAAGAGCACACTGTGAGAGAAAGGGACCTTGTCTCTGTTTTGGAAACTGTTTCAGCTAACAGATTCCAAGGCAAAGGCTTCTCCAGGTGTACCCTTCGTGTTGTGCTGTAGTACATCCATCTGGTGGACTATGGTGGACCCCTCATATAAGTCATTTGAGACTCTTGTAATGGAAAAAGCATACAACGTATTAACTCTCCCTTAGTGTCAGAGGGGCACCACAGACTCAGAGGAGATGGAGGGCCAAATACTCTGCAGGGAGGACCTGGCCACTGTTCATGGGAGACACTGTGCATCAGTCCCCTTGAAGCTGAGAATATGTTCATCAGTCCTTTAGAAACAAGCCTTGTCTGGGGCTGTTAGTTTGGTCACAACATTGTGCTGTCAGATTCTAATGCCATTTACACTGAAATTGCCTCAGATCGTCCCAACAGAGAAATTCAAGTCTCTGAGTATCCTTATGTCCAATTCATCATGGACAGGATTACAGTGTCGCTCAGTGTTTTGTTCCCTAACACTTCCTGCTATAAGACTGTGATTTTTATTGTGGATAACTTTGCCAGATTGTTCAGGATTATGTTTTACATGCCCATATGCTGAAGATTTTAGCCAATGTGGTTCCATTGTGTTGTCCATTTTGCAAAAGTCTGGTGTTATTGGAAAGATACTGTTCCTATTTTCTTTGTAAAAGGAAAACTGTGTGTTGAATGGAAAGAGTTGTATTTCATTTACTTTGGTGAAAGAATGATGTTTTAATAGGGAAGGCATATAAACTGAAGTTTTGTGGCTGCAAATCAGAGGACTTTGGACCCTTTCAGACAGGGTCAGAAGTTACATATATAATCATGCCTATAGAAATAATTGTTTATACAAAGAATTACAGTATAAATTATTATAGTTATGCAGAGAAGTATATGATTACTTGTAATAGAAGACTTGATTTATTGGCTCAGAACAGCCTTTCTCTGAGTTTGTATTTTCTAGTCCTTTGCTCTGTGTTAATATAGTTCACCTTTATACCTGTGCAATTTCATCCATTCTTGGGTCTTGACTGGTTTAATTGTTTCAGTAGTATTCTAGTCCCCAAAACAAAAGGTTTTCCTATTTACTTTCAATGGTAGATCTGATTGGAAAATCCTATTCTGTTCTTTTCTGGTCATTTCTGTTTAAATAGGGGACAGAGTACATTGGTTTCTCTCTTTACATTTTGCTACAGTTTTTAATTAAGACCACGATTTTGCATTCCAGTGTGTGAACATCAGCAAATACTGTGTGTTTTCTTTGCAGCTCACATTTTGAAAGGATATTAACTTGTTGTGGGACTGCTGCTTAAGAAATAGACTTCCAGCAAAATCTTGATGTATGCTGTTTAATGAACTTCAAGGAGCTCAGAATCATAGATCCAAACTACTCTGAATAAGAAGAAAAACATTAACAATTGTCTCAATCAATCCAGTGTCTTACATTTATGCAAACTAAGGAAAAATAAAAGGCTGAACCTTTCCCCACTTTGAAGAATGCTGTAATGCAGCTCTATGGGGGCAACTGCTTTTAACTGTTTATCCCTGTTTTGAACCCAGTTTTGTTTCAGCATTAGGAAGATTAATTGAGAGAGATCATAGATGCCTTTTAGGGTCAGCTCAATGGTATTCCTCTTTGCTTGTCCTCTTGGTCTTTAGGCTTATCAGACTTGAGCAAGGAGGATCCCATCACCAGGAGCTCTGTAGCATGAATGCACTAGTCCTACTGTACTGCACCTTTGTGCATTTGAAACTTGATGCTGATACTGCCACTTCAAAGGCTCCATTTCGCTTCGGGGGATTCTATCTTTAAAGCACTCAACATCAGTGGGAGGATTTTCACGTCATGTCACATCCCACTTTTGAAGTTTCTTGTTAATAGGGGTCGCCTTTGAAGACTTCCCACTCCTGAGAGGTTCTTCTCCCAGTTCTTCTTGTTGCAGGGATGTCTCTCACAAGATCTTTTTAGCATCCCTCTGGAGGATTTTCTGTCTTTAGGAACATCCCTTAAGAGCTTCTTGCTTTTTAGGCCTGGGCCTTCAGAAAAGTTTTGATATCCTTTAACAAGTTCCTGCTTGTGGGACAGGTTATGCAGGCTTTACTCAGTGTGGAGTTGACTGTAACTAATACACCTAAGTAAGATGAGCATGACCTGGATAAAACTTTATGATCAGGTTTCATTGTTCTCCCATTACTCAAATATATTCAAGAGAATATATTATTTATCTATTACAAAAATGAAGACACAGCATGTGATAATTACCATTTTATTTAGTGGTGGACAATTCCATTTTTATGAAATCAGAAACTAACTCATACTCTAATCCTTTCACCTTTTTGGAGTAAAGTCACATTAACTTTATTTTCTTTTGATTCCTTTCCCCTTGGTGCTGATCATCTTTGCCCAAACTAGAAAGTACCACTCCTTTTAGTATTACAGGCCTTACTGAAAAAGAAAATGTACCAGAAAACTTATTTGAAAGTCTCCTATTGTGAGTTTTAGAAACCCCAGAGGTCCACAACATAGGAAACTAAACTACTGAGTGCTTGCATGAAGCAAGTCTTTGAGCTTTCTGAGTTTATCGCATGACTTATTATGAGCATTGTCAGATGAATAATTTCAGAACCTTAGTGCATGATTTGAGACTGCTATAATTGTTGTGGAAAGTTTTGTATGTGCAATAAGCAGGCAAACATGGATCTAAACCAGTTTAAAAATACATGTAAATTACTGTTGTGGTTTAACTCCAGCCAGCAACCAAACACCATGCAGCTGCTTGCTCACTCTCCACCAGCAGATTGGGAGAGAGAATCAGAAGGATAAAAGCTAGAAAACTTATGTGTTGAGATAAAGACAGTTTAGTAGAAAAAGCAAAAGCTGCACACACAAGCAAAGCAAAGCAAGGAATCAATTTACTGCTTCCCACGGGCAGGATGTGTTCAGCCATCTCCAAGAGAGCAGGGCCCAATCACACATAGTGGTTCCTTGGGAAGACAAATGCCATCACTCCAAATGTCCCCCCTTCCTCCTTCTTCTTCCCACTTATACACTGAGCATGATGTCATATGTTATGGAATATCCCTTTGGTCAGTTTGGGTCACCTGTCCCAGCTGTGTCTCCTCCCAATCCCCCATGCACCCTCAACTTCCTTGCCAATGTGGCAGTACAGAAAGCAGAAAAAGCCTTGACTCTGTGGAAGCTCTGCTCGGCAATAACACAAACATCTCCATATTATCAGCCCTGTGTTGAGCAGAAATCCTAAACATCGCCTCATACTAGCCACTGTGAAGAAAGTTAATTCTATCCCAGTCCAAACCAGCAAAATTACATATTTTTTTCACAAGTGCAGACATTCCCCTCATCCCAATTTTCATTCTTGTGAATTAGGAATGTGCCTTTTAGAATCCTCCACTGTCATATGTCTTTCTTGTCTTTTGGACAATATCCTCACTGGGGTCTTCCAGAATTTTAAGTAATTGCAACCAGCAGTGGGGAAAAAGAGTTGGGAGTGACAGTGGATGAGAAACTCACCATGAGCTGCAGTGTGTGCTAGCAGCCCAGAAAGCCAACGGAATCCTGGGCTGCATCAAAAGGAGCATCAGAAGGTCAAAAGAGGAGATTCTTCCCCTCTACTCTCGTGAGACCCCATCTGGAATACTGCACATAGTTCTGGTGTCCTTAACATAAGAAGGACATGGAACTCTTAGAGCAAGTCCAGAGGAGGTCAAGAAGTTGGTAAGAGGATTGGAGCATCTCCCCTATGAGAACAGGCTGAGGAAGTTGGGGCTATTCAGCCTGGAGAAGAGAAGACTGCGTGGAGACCTCATAGCAACTTTTCAATATCTGAAGGGGCTACAAGGGAGCCAGAGAGGGACTCTTTGTTAGGAACTGCAATGATAGGACAAGGGATAATGGATTCACACTGAAGGAGGGGAAGTTTAGGTTAGTTATTAGAGAAACATTTTTTACTGTAAGAATAGTGAGACATTGGAACAGGCTGCCCAGTGATGTAGTGGCTGCCCTGACCCTGGTGGTGTTCAAGGCCAGGCTGGATGAGGCCTTGAGCAACCTGATCTAGTGAGGAAGTGTCCCTGCCCAGGGCAGGGAGGGTTGAGACTAGATGATCTGTAAGGTCCATTCCAACCTTTAAATTCTATGGTTCTATGATTCTATGGATGTTTTGTTGTGGTGCTTTTTTTTAAGTTGACTTTCCTGGCATTATAAGCTTGGAATATGTATGAAAAGTGGAAGATTAGCTCCTGTGCAGTACTGCAAAGAGGAAAGATTTTACAGCAACATTATGCAAGTCAGGCAGCAAATACTTTTGGAAAGCACTTAGTAGAAAATCAAATAGTTACATGAGCATGAGAATAAAGGCAACCTGGTGTCCAGTGGGCTTGTATTCCATGACTGGTTCACATGTTAACTGAGAAAAAACACAGCAGGCACAGTCTGAAGACCTTGGCACCTTGACTAAGACGTGGATCAATGCTGGACATTTCACTAGTGAGATGATCTATAGAGAAAACTTACTGACGGAAGAAAGGGAGGTTGACTGAGATGTGATTTGAACTACTTGAGAGAAGAGAGAGAGAGCAAAGTAGCAGCTTTAGGAGCTGCAAAGCAAAGGCATATGGAGCTGCTTCAGAGCAAAGTGCTCAGAAGTAGCTAAATACCAAAACCCTTGCAGCTAGGGAATAATTTAGCCCCTTGAACCAAAAAAACCCAGAGATTACAGGCAAGAGGAAACATTTAAAGCAATGAGAAAAGAAGGCTGTGTAAATGAGACAATCCATGGACCACCCATCTTCACTTTCAGACAGGAAAGATCCTCCTTTGGAAGCCCACAGCTGAAAACTTGATGTGAAAGTTTGTTTTTATTCTAAAATTCTGCATTATTGGCAGGTCATAAAGTGGATTATGTATAATAACTGATATAATAAAATTAATAGTACATTTATTTGAATAGGCTTTAGTTTTAAAAAGTGTTCTACATTTTACAGAGAACATTGTATGTGCTTATTGAAGAGAGAACAAAGCAAGATTATGTGCTACAACTAATACATCTATTGGTATGTCAAAAAAGTCTTTATTTTTTTCTTAAGATATTAAAAGTTCTGTGAAGAGCTATTTTAGTGCAGGGTTTCATGGCATTTCAAGAAACATAAGATGCTTTGAAGAAGAAAATAGAAGGAGGTATTTCACTTGGTAGTACAGAATAAGCTGGTTGTAATATCCTGGAAAAATTGTCCCTGGCAAAGGATTATATTAAGAGAAAAACCCTTACTACTTTGCATATGAATTGAATAAAAGTAACAACAATGTTTTGATTGCTATATCATGATATATAGTGAAAAAAATATAAGCTTAAAGAAAATACTTCTTTGCACAAAACTTAATTGTTTTTCTCTGGAATATTGTTTGCTTAAGCATTCCAGCATTGTCTAGTCACATCCAAGTTTCCAATACTAAAAAAGCCCTTAGGTTGTTTATAATAAGGTTGTTACTCTGACCAGTACTCATGCTGTTTCAGCCTCTGATAGCCAGGCTTATGTTGAAGTTTGGGTTTCCATTATAATTTGGTTTGATATCTCTCACTTAAATTCTCAAACACAATTTTCTAGTTCTCCTTTCAAAGATATAATGATTTCATCACTAGTGTCAACTTCTAACTAAAAATCAATAAGATTCTTTTCTTGTCTCACTCTTTCTGAAATCAAGACTCTTCCAATCTCAAATTACTCACATTCATACTGTGTGCAATAAATTAAGTTTTCCGCTTGTAATGAGAGGTTATTGTGATAAATATCAAACATGACTTTGAATGAAATGCAGAGCCATGCAGTGCATACTTAGTAAGAGATACCATCTTGAATAATGTTAGAATCATTTTTGAAGCTAAGAAAGAAAAGATAATTTGGAGCAGAAATAGCTAGTTGGGAAAAAAGCGAAACCCTTGACAAACAAGAAAAAACCCAAGAATGGCTCCTCTCAGTGTTATCCCAAGAAGTAGAATCTGCTTGTTTAAGAACCTATTAGTCATAGCATAAAATACAGCCCAATTTACATAACTGAGCAACAGAATATAAAATTTGACAGAAGAAAGTGAACATTAATTAGGCAGCTCTTGTAAGTGACAATGAGCTCTGTTCTCCCTGAATTTTTTAGTACAGACCCAATAATTTCACACGGGATTTGGGATGCCTTGCAGGAGTTAGCTGGCACTTGTCTCCTCATTTCTCATCTCTGTCATGCCCTTAATAATGCATGTTGCAGGGGACACAGTTCATCTTTGCCAAACCCTGCAGATGAGCACTGAGATGCTCTTCTCTCTTCGAGGTAGTAGGTTGCTTCTCTCTGAAGCCTGATATCTGCCTGTGATGATTTAAAGCACATGATGCCAATAGCAAGTTTGACAGTCCCAGGCCCTCAGAGACTGGTCCCATTTCCAGGCTTTCCAGTGGACATGTGCTTCCAGTGTACTGACTGCACCTGGCACTGTGATAGAAGCACAGTGCTCTTTGCTCTCCTGCAGCCTACTTAGATTGTTTTTGCTGTGTTTCATTTCAAACAACATGATAAAAAATCCCATGACATTGCAATTATTGCTATACATGCCACAGCCACCTGGCACCTCAAGGTAACCTTGGTCCGTGCACTCCGCAGGGACTGGGTCCCAGCTGTGACAGTGACTGGGAACACTGGGACCTCTCTGTACAAGTCAACGGTAAAGGAAATATTTTGCACAGATATTAGTTTGCATTTATGTGATGCTTTTGTCTTTAATTAGGGCAATTCATCTTCAGAAACAACTTTAGTTGCATAGTAACATGTTTTGATTGCAATGCCTTTGAAGACATTGCAATTAGTGTATTGAGTTACCTAATGAATGATTAGGAGCAAATAATGGCACATGGTTATGGTTTCTAGCTGAGGCAGACCTGGCCACACTATTTACAGTTTGTTGCTGTTCAGAAGGTTAGCTTGGCAATCACAAAGGTGAAAGATTCATCTCTTTTGTTGGGAAATGAAAGGTTTAGGTTCTTTGGATTTTGGATTACAGACACTGTGGCAGAAAAAGCCCATTACTTTTTAGCAGAAAAAGTAACATGTTGCCAAATTGCTGTAGGTTAACACAAATAATTTTCTTCCAACACCACCAGAATAAATGTTAGTACAGTGGCTGGATCTTGAATCTTTTAAAATTGTCTTTAGTTTTGACTATAGTTTTACCATAGCCTTTAGAGGAAACTCTAAATACAGTAATTCTGAATTACAAATTGTTCAGCTAGAAAGACAGAATGTTAATATTTATCCTAAAAACTAATCCCCTGAAAGCTTTTATATTAGAAAAAAGCAAAACAAAACTATTTCACTTCACTGGTATCTGGACTATATTATTGTTTTAGGAAAGCAATATTGTAAATATTATACATCATTATAAACATTTATATTCTATCTGTTTACATGTCTAATACTTGGATTTTAGCTTTGCTTTAAAATACCTTGACTAGAAAATGTTGCTCTCTGTCAGGAGCAGGTAGCAATTTTTTGAACCACAAGTAATTTAAAGCTTCAAATTGATTCTAAAAATGTCAGTTACAGAAACTCTGTCTCCAGAATTACAATATTTACATCAAGGCAACAATAAATCCTTTTCTTGGGCAGATAGAGTGATGTGAGAGACATTTGATTAGTCAACTGTTTGCTTAAGGTAAACCCTTTCTTACCACCTTTTTATTTCACCTATTAAAAAAAAATCTAGAGACTGATATGAATCACAGACAGCTGTGTGACATTTGTGGAGAACTCAAAGGCTCCCTAAATCAAAACCCTATGTAGGTATGTGATAAATGTCCAGCATGTAGTTTTCTGAATACTATGGCTATATCAAATCTATGAACAATGTAAATATTTTGCATAAATATTCATGTAAATTTTATTGCTCTTGTATCACCAGTGCAGCAGGTGCTTCCAGATGCTTTGGGAGTAAATGATGCAGGAGATATTGAATGGGGTACACAGAAATATTCTTTCTCATGAAGTTGTCCTAAGCAACAGGTAAGGGGAATGTGGATTAAAATCCACAGAAGTAAGGACTGAATACAAACTGCCAGGAATGCAGATGTTTGTACTGCTGATCTGCAACAGGCTTGGTTTCTACCTAAACTATCTTTGTAATTGCTCACAACTGTCTTATTTGCTGTATAAGGCAAAGAAAATAAAATCAAAACCCTGAAGAACTTAGAGTCTCACAGTAATAGGGGGAAAAAAAAAGAAGTATGAAAAAAGGAGCCAGCTGGCTGAGGTGACTCAAAACTTGTTCCATTATTATGGTACTATCGATTGTTTGTCTTTAGTTGGACTGTAAATCAGTGAAAGATCTCTAAATAAATACTAGGACAAATTTATCTCCCCCATCCCCATCATTTACTCTCTTTCTACTGTGACAATAAACCATGTGATTACATGTATTTCTGATGCCTGTAATTAACATCTCAGGCTTTCTTAAGAGAGATGAAAGCCCCAAAGCTGATATATTTTTTTTGTATGCAAAGTCTCAGGTAGCCTAGAAGTGCATCCTTTTAGCTGACTATAAGGGAAGTTCACTGCCCTGTAAATTGGCACTAATTGAGGGATCTGCCTTTGGATCCTATGTGAAAATTACACCAGCCTTGTATGTATTAAAGTTACTCAGTTCAAAGCAGCAAACACACTGACTACCCTGGGCAGGATAGTTCATGATGGGTATTAACTAACAAGTGTCCATCATCTATCTGCTGATTGCTTGATCATAAAATCATAGAATCAACTGGGTTGGAAGGGACCTCAAAGATGGTGATGGGAGATCATGCTATGGGAGACGGTGTCAAAGGCTTTGCTGAAGTCCAGGTAGACTACATCCACAGCCTTCCCCTCATCCACCAGGCTAGTGATGAATTGTACTGATGAAATACCATAAGCATGGACATACTTGAGGGGCTCTTGCTGTCTCAGAGGACTGAGATGACTGTCTTAATAGGCAGAGAACATATCATGCATAATCAGTGTTTTCAAGTGGTGCAAGCAATGTACAAAATAAGATAGTATTTTAGCCCAAGGTATTTTTAATTTGTTTTTGATATGTGGAGTGCATACAGAACTGCAGGCAGAGTCTCTTCAGATCTCTGCAGTTGCTACAGTGCAGACCTTCAAGCTGTGCACTCTGTCTGTGTAATTCTTCCTTCACACCCTGTTTCTGGTTAATAAGTGCAGCACAGCTTTGTTTCCATTTTGTGCTGGGTAGACCACATGCCTCTGTCTGCAGCAGTGTGGGAGCTGGAGAGGGCATGGGAGGCCATCAGCTGCAGAAACCCCCACCTGTAAAAGGAAGCACATCAGCCTTCCTGCTCCAATGCAAACAGCTTTCATGGCTACGTTCTGAGGCCTGAAGAACCGTCCTTGGGGTGATCCTGCAGGAACCTCTCTGCCAGGTGCCACTCTGGCACTGCTCAGATGGACATCCCTCAAACACACACATCATTTCCTGGAAAGATAGGCAAAGAAAGGGGCTGGAGGGATTTAAGAGGACCAACTTTTGTCTCCACTGGCTTATAAAAGATATGATGAAGATATTACATTAGCATCTATCTGAACAGGGAGAATAATATATATTTGAGAAGAGTGTAAGGAAGAGTTTACACATGTGATATCTCACCAGTATGGAAGTCTGCCATGGCTGGATATTGCCTTTTGACCAGTTGCTGATCTTTGCCTTCTCCCCTCCAAATGCCTTCTCTGTTTTGGCCTCTGTAAGACCCTGGGACAGTAAATTCTGCAGCTGAATTTTGAGTCATGCTAACGTCAATTAAAATTTGTTACCGGATACTTTCACCATACATCCAGGTTTGAACCTTTCCCGTACCATTCATGGTTTTCTACCATTTTCTTTCTACCACTTTCACCACATTTCAGCACCCAAAATCATCCCTGCTGCCCTTCTTTCTAATTTTTCTATCTGAAGATGTTGTGCAGGGCTGCATGCCATATCCAGAGTGTGTCACACTGTAAATTTATCCAGGGGCAAAAGGAGAGAACACTTTCCCTGTGCCTTTCCTAATAATCCTAAATGCTTTATTTGCCTTTTTGACTGCTACAGGGCATTGAACTGACATTTTATAAAAATGTTCTGTCCTCAGTGACTTTAAGATCTCTTTCCTCAGTATATAAAACAATGCAAGTTTTAAGAATAGAGTAAAGGACCCATCCATAATTTATTAAAAACACCACAATAGTAAGTCACGAGTAAAATTATGCAAATAACCTAAACACTTGCTCCCACAGTATCTGCATCTGCAGCTTTTTGCAATTTTGCCACAGGATATCATCTGATCTAATGTTTCTTTTATTTTTTTATGGAATGCTTTTTTTCCCCCTTTGGCTTTCCACTGCCATTAGTGAACAGCTTCTTTCCACTGGCTGATGAAGCTGCTGGGAAAAGTCTGTCTTGTATATTTTGTCCAGTCTGGATGCATTGTTCCTCCCCTGGGCAAGACCAAGAGCTTGCACCCAGCCTGCCTGAAATCTCATCTGTCTGTGAGTAAATAAGGATGGAGAAGGAAAGGAAGAGAATCACTGTAGCAGTTGACTCTGCTGTCTTCCTTCCTTCTTTCCTCCATGTGTATTTTAAAGATATGGTCTGCCACCAAACTGCCTTTCTTTTATGACTCTACTTCTGAGAATTCTACATCTCATCACTGAGCAGCAGCTTTGTTTTCTGATGATGTGTGAGTGCCACTTTGTCTGGGTTGCCTCTCCCAATGTACCTGGTGTCTTCAACCTTCTTGTCTGCATACAGAGTCTTGCAAAACTCAGCCACCATCAGAGCCATCCATGTGTCTATGTAAGATGCTTTCACTCTTATTCCAGTTATGAAGACTAAAGATCCTCATGCAGATGTGTTATAGCAGTGATTAGCTCCTCCCTAGATACCTCATCACTTTTGCCTCAGACTGTCCTACCTTACTGTAAGTAGAAGTGAATGATGGGTAAACCCCAAATTCATTGACTGTGGGTCTAAGCATGCATCACCCAGCATGCTCCAAGCTCTGAGCCCCAAGGACTCAGATCAAGGATCTGTTAAATAGCACCTGTGTATTGAAATCAGGATGTGGGAAACAAGTGATAAAGAAGAAAGGTCTGGTTCATATCTAAGTCTTGCCCCAATATGAAAATGAGATGTGGGCAGTGCCTTTATCCAGGTTATAAAGTCTCCCCAAGTTTCTTTCAAGTCCTTTTTTCTTTCTTCTCTATTAGTAGCATGTTATGGTTTGATTTCCTTATCTATATCATCAAATTTAAAAGGATTGTAACCAAAGTAGCCATGCATCAGCATGTATAGAGCCATCTATGCAAATGGAGCAGTTTGCTCCCACGTGTCCTTTGGTTCCTCAGGTAGCAGAAGCTTTCCCCCATGAGCTTTGGCATCTATATGCTGCTGTAAAAGCAACCCTGTGAATAGTACATTGCCATCAAATAATGCCTTAACACAGACTGAACGTAGCCAACACTTGAGGTGAAGCATGAACTAGAGTTCAAGCATGTCGGCTGGACTTACACAATGTTTTCCTGTGACATATATAGGGAATCCCCACTCCAAAAGTCCTCATAACCTTGATCCTGTCTAAGCAATTCTTACAAGGTAAGGAACAGATGCACAACCCTCCACCACGATGTGGTTACATGGTGTCTTGGTTTAACCCCAGTCAGCAGCCAAGAACCACACAGGCACTCACACACAGGGGACATATACTGTACTGTGTTCCTAAGAACTGTCTGTCATCAGAAATCATGGCCTTTGATTTACTGGCACAAATATGGGCTTTGTGCACTGAAATCAAAGTACTGTGAGAGGCATGTGACACACCAAAACCTGCTGTTTCTGCTGGCTTGGATGATCACTTAGAGATGAACAACTTGGCCTCCCTTTCCCCTTCTCCCTTCTGTTACTGCTACCACTTAAGTGAAGATGCAGCCTGCTGGGTCTGAAGCTGATTTATGCTCTCCCAGAAGAGGAAACATACTGCAGTGCACAGAGATAAAACTCAAAAAAGCAGTCGGAAAGAAAAGATTGATTTTTGATCAACCAAAACATCCTTTGTCCTGGATGCTATTAGACACAAACTGTGTCCATCTTCCTAGCAGGACATGATACCAAGGCACTGCTCAAGAAAGCAGCAGTATGGCTTTATTTAGATGAATACTTCCCACTGAAATCATTGGGAATATGTTCTATAAATATCACTGAAAATCAGGGACATTGAGGCAAGGCAATCTTAGGAAATGATCCAGTGAATCTTTAAACTGTTTTCTGTTAGCTGTAACTAATGCTCCACTGCCATGGCATACTGGATTCCTTGGAGACTTCTTAAGTACCCACTTAAGGGAAGAGCTGCTTAATTCTAGTATGTAGCAAGTATTTGGGCAGTTCTTGCCTTTGTCCCTGGAATCTTGAGTGAGTCTTACTGTCTCTGTTCCCACCTGCAAAGTGGGAAAAAGTGCCGTAAAGTAAAGCACTTGGGAGTGCTCAGACACTGTGATGGTTATGACAATGAGGAAGGGACAGTTTAAGCATGTGGATAAACCAGAGCCAAATGCTACAGGAAGGCAAGAATGACATTCAAGCCAGGTGTTTTTTATATAGCAACCCTTCCCATTTACCACTTGTTCAGGCTGCAAGTTTAATTCAGGGATTTTTATTGCCTCCTATTGACATTCTTTCCAAATTTAATGCCCACTTTCTGTGGAAATAAATTAGACTGTGGTGTAAAAATTTTAACTCAAGTCTGCTCAATGTATTGGCAGATTTCTTTATGCTGGGTACAAATTAACACCTCTTTCCAAAACACCTTGTATTTCCAGTTACTGCTGGGAACTCCTGTTCAATTTATTAATTTCTGAGATTCAGGCTATGTTGGGGGCAGAAACAGAGAGAAGGAGCATATAGATTTTTTACTGAACTGCCTTGTCTTTTAATCTGGGATGTTTGCTTACAATGTTACTTATTCTGTGTAGAACTGGGAGAAATATTCTCCCAGGTCTGATCAAATTTGCAGACATATTAAGAATGGTCAAGTTTCATACCCCAGAATGCAACTCACTCAGTTGAATCCCACCACTTCCAGTATACAACCTGATGTCTGAGCATCATGTCTCAAGCAGAAAGACTATTGCAAGCTTTGTGTATGTACCATGCACCTGAGTTCCCCCTGTTCCACTGGAGATCAGCTTGACCATCTCTTTTAGACAATGCCTCTGTCCTCGGTGCTTCTTGCCTCATCTCATCTAGTATCTGCATGATGTTTGAAAAACATGGACTCAGGGAATCACGCTGAAGGTTTCATGCTGTCTCTGCTTATGCGCCAAAGCTTTTTCTGCAGTATGCTCCTGTATAAAAACAGGAATTCAAAACAAGTGTTGCGAGCCATGTTCAAGCCTGCATGCCTGGGCCTGCTGATAGAGGCTGCTGTTTGGCTAGCAGCACTCATCAATCAGGCTTCAGGAATGGACAGAAAGCATTTCCAGCCAGCAGTCTGAGCCACGAAATCTAAAACTCAGCAAGAGCTGCTTATAAATAGTATGAAACAAAGTAGTGAAAATTAATCTTGTGTATCTGCAGGGGTTTTTAGGTTAGATATATTTTTCAAGATGGAAAACAAAGGTCTATTTCTGTAGCAGTCATAAGGGTTTTTCACTTTGACTTATGGTAAGTGGTTTTGGAGGATAAAAAGAAAGGTTAAAAAAGAAAAATATAAAGAAAAAATTCACTCCTGCCTTCTCTTCCTTCTCCTTGCTGTGGCCTCATTTTGATTATGGCATCACCAAGAGCTGATGGGGCATTTAGTGCAACCAGGGTGATGAGGAACCTTATAGAATCATAGATGGCTTAGGTTGGAAGGGACCTTCAAGATCATCTAGTTCCAATCTCCCTGCCACATATAGAGACATCTTCCAATATACCAGTTTACTCAAAGCCCCATCCAGCCTGGCCTTGAATGCTTCCAGGGATGGGGCATCCACAACTTCTCTAAGCAATCTGTTCCAGTGTCTCACTGACCTCACTGTAGAGAATTTCATCCTAGTATCTAATCTAAACCTACCCTCCTTCATCTTAAGCCCATTCCCCCTTGTCCTATCACTACATGCCCTTGTGAAAAGTCCCTCTCCAGCTCTCTCATAGCCTCCTTTAGGTACTGGAAGGTGTTAAAAGATCTCCCCAGAGCCTTCTCTTCTACAGGCTGAACAGTTCGAACAAGGGCAAGTGGGGAGTGAGGTGGTGGTGGGTGTGGAGGCTGCATCCTAAAGAAGATCGGTCACTGATGAAGAAAGTTTTTCTTCTGCCAGTGGCTGATCCAATCTGGGGCTTCTGCCTGTTCCTCCTCCCTCCTCAGAAAAGAGTGGTAACCCCCCACATCTGTGCTGGATGCCAGTAAGCTCTTTGCATAGGTGCTATCTAATCATGCCATTGGAATCCTGGAGGGAGAGCTGAACAAGGTTCTGACAGCAGTGGGGAAAGAGATGGGTCTTAAACCCAGAAAAGTGAGTCACCTTCTTGGTCATGCAAATGCTGAGGCACAGTTTGTTTCCCATGCTGCATCACTAGTTCTTATTACTGAGAGGGACCAGCTGATGATAGTGGCATTGTTTGCATGAGCAGGGAATAACATCAAGACCTGTGATCCATCCACAGGGTGCTTTGCAGCCATTCTGTAGCACTTTCAAAAGTACAAAGACTGGGATATCAGCTGTGTAGGAAACTGGCTGGGTAGTAGACAGACTGGCAATAGCAGTGCTCAGGAAATAGAACCCAGCATGGTAGCACTTCTTCGAGGAGCCTCCAGGAATCTCAGCAGGATCGGTCTTTTATGGAGTGTTAGCAAAAGGGAGATTATGTCCCTCAAAAATAATTGGTGTTTGTCTGATAGCTTCCAAGTGAATTTCAGATTCAGATCCATGCCATTATTAAACATGAAATAGGTGATAATGCAAAGGAAGCAGGAAGCAGTTATACTACAGGTGCTCTGCCAGCATTTTCTAACCTTTTGAAATCTTTTAGGCTAGATTTCTAATGCCAGCAGTGCCCAGGAAAGAAAGGGAAGGAGAGTGAAGAGAAAAAAATGTGGCTGAACTGTGTGTTACTCTATGAAGAAATAGTGATCAAAGAGTAAAGGGGCACATTTGAAAGAAAATAAAATAAATTTAGCTAGCAGTTCCAATCCCCTTCCTCTCCTTAGAGGATTTTCATTAGGCTGCTGTCTGACAAGGCTGAAGGAAGGACCTCCATTGTTCATCACAGCCTTATGGATTTGTGCCAGATTTCTGGACACATTTATACTGACTTGTCCCTAGCAGGATAGGCAAAATGTCCTATTTTTAGCAAACTCAAAGATCTAGCATATGGCATGCAGTCTATCATCCTGAGCCCTGGATGCCACATTGCATAAAAAGAGCAGGGTTATTTGGGATCACTGCCTGGATGGGAAGACCTCCAAGGACAATCTCAGTGGCGCTGGTGTTTTGAGAGGTGATGTTCTGTCTTCTGAGTCCATGAGTCATCTTGCTTAATGTCACTAATTTCTTTTGTATGAAGCAAAAGTCATGGATCTCACTACTTTTGGCAAGTTTCAGGTTTTCCAGCATGTACAATGATATTTCAAAAGGGTGTCTCTTCCGCCTCAGATAATGCTACATTATGGCCATCCTTCCAGAAAAGCAGCCTATGCACTCCATGCATTTCTTTTGAAAATCTGATCACCTGCTTTGCATTTTATTACAAATTCTTTGGCCAGTCTTTGAAGGATATGAAATCTTTAGGGAAAAATCAGTGATGTAGACCATGAAGAGATCTTTCTTTAAAAATGCTTTAGCTATATCTTACCCTTGTATCTTTGCCAGTCCCTCCTACTTCTTGAATATATTACCCAGAAAACAAAGGCACTGAAAATCCATTGGTTATTATCACCATAAAATTGGAGTGTTATCATGCAGAAGCAAGGGAAAAGTGTATTTTGACCTAATTGCTCATCTGTGTGGATCTAGCAGAGCACATTCATGATGTGGGTGTTAGGTAATGCCTGTAGATGGCATTGCTGTGGCCTGTTCAAGAGCTAAATAAAGGGATATGCATGGATGGACTGAAGTGCTCAACTCTGATCTTGAAGGCTTCTCCTTTGACCTGAATGCTTTTGTCTTAGTAGACCCAGAAGTCCAAGATTCATCAGTCCACAGTACATGGATGTGACACAAGACCAGTAGTTTCTAACTGTCATCATCCACAGGCTTTCTGGATGGCAACTGTTTATTCAGGATAAAATGTCTGTCATGTAGATGCAGCTGTGAATTTAGGTATTTGAGGCCTTCTTCTTTAGATGTGGGGGAGATGCTGACACATCTGATTGTCTTGTCCTAAAATTCACCTATTCCTAGAACAGCCATTATATGAATATTGTTCTGAATGTGACCACTGATTATGAAGATATTCTGTCATGACTGGTTTGGGTTAAATTGTCTTCTACAAAGGTCTTTATGTTTTCAGTGAAAATTATAAGATTAGATGAGGTAAATCTCATTTTTTTCCCCATGTCAGTCTTGTAAACTCAAGCTTGGAGGCATCTTGATGTATTTATGAGCAAAATCTTCCCAAGCATTACCTAATTTGGAGGGAATGATTATGATAAATTGATATTCATAAATATTTGTTAAGAATTTCTGCCTTCCTAAGAGGAAGGTGACAAATGAAGCAGAGCAGGTTTTT